>NW_028091701.1:0-158388 GCF_014824575.4 Sturnira hondurensis
CTGATCCATTTACATAAAGTGCAGGAGGCAACAACCCGCCCTTGGGGTCAGATGCCAGGAGAGTGTTCTCTCCTCAGAGGTGGGGTCGGGGGGACCCTGCTGGGGGGGGGTGATCATGCTTTTTTCTAATCCTCACCTGAGGACATTTTTTTCTTTGCTTTTGAAAGAGAGAAAGAAACACTAATGTGAGAGAGAAACATTGACTGGCTGCCCTCTTGTACGTGCCCTGGCTGGGGATCGAACCTGCAACCTGGGTAAGTGCCCTGGAACTGACCAGGAACTGACCCCACGACCTTCAGTGTCCACAGGACAATGCTGCAACCAACCGAGCCACACCAGCCGGGCCATGCTTGGTTTCCTGACTGGGTAATCCACGCACGTGTTCACTGTGAGTACGAATGAGGCTGTGCTCCTGTCTGCACGTTTGTGACAATAAAGAGGAAGAGAAAACAGGTGGACGAGAGGGGCGACATCGGAGCCCACAAACCAGGGTATCTATCGGGCTGTGTCAACAAAAGGTCTCAGAAGCGTCCATCCTCAGGGCTGGAAGGATCCCCAAAGACCCTGAGTCCACTCCCACTGGCACTCGAGGTCCCCTGGGCCTTCGCAAGGGGCCATCGATCTTCTGTTTACCTGCCTCCAGCACAGGGCACTCGCTGCCTCTGGGGGCAGCGCCCAGCCCTCCGCCTCCTGCTTCATGGCCACAGAGTCGCTTCCTCCAGAGGAAACTCAAACACCTGTGAGAACGCAGTGAGCAGAGAGGGGCC
This sequence comes from Sturnira hondurensis, assembly GCF_014824575.4. NCBI lineage: Eukaryota > Metazoa > Chordata > Mammalia > Chiroptera > Phyllostomidae > Sturnira > Sturnira hondurensis. The sequence continues at coordinate 768 of NW_028091701.1, forward strand.
GGCGACGAGCACGTGCTCAGTCCTGAGGGGCAGCTGCACAGCTGCTTCAGCGGTTTCTGTCCCGGGAGAGTGAAGGCACAAGCACCACTAGATCTTCGGTTTTTCAAAAGAAACCAGAAAGCCAGACTTTTATGTGCTACCCTGAATTTTAGGTGTTGGGAAAGAGTTCAATATTTAAAAACCACACCCCACATTTGTGGGCCCCCTGTGAGCTGGTGTCCTCCTGGGTGGGTGTTCTGAGATGCCAGGACAGCCCAAGTGGGGAGGAGCAACAGGTGGGGCCCCACACCTTCCCCAAGCACCAGCACCCCCAAGGCAAAAGGCCGCCTTTCAAATGTTCCCTGCCTTCTGTCCCTATTACTTCTTGCTCACTACAGGATGCTGGTTGCTATGGTGATGAGAAGGGGAGGGGCCTGGAGACACCCCATTGCCCATTCTGTGTGGCTGAGTGGCACTGTGGTATCAGTGAGGATTCCAAAAATTCTGCAAGGCCCTCTGCCTTCCTCCTCGGTGGGGGAGGGCTGGGGCCCAACAACAGTCCCTACAAATCCTGCACTCTCCCACCCCTGCCCCAGCTGTCCCCAAACGTGCTACAGATGCCGCAACCTGACCTGTGCACTTGGCTTGGGCCAGTGCTCAGCCCCTCGGAGCCCTCTTCCTGTGCCCCGACTCAGGGTGCTCCTGGTCAGGCCCTGCTCCTTTCGCAGCCCACCTCAGCGCCCTGCCTGGCCCTCGGTCCCGACAACCTGTCCATTCTCAGTGACAGTGCGCTACGCCATCATTTCTCCCCCTTCCCAGACTGAAAATCCCTCCAGGCCAGCCAGGGACTGGGTCTTGCTCATGTCCCTTCGTGAACAGAGGGGGCAGCTGGATGGAAGATACCAGCTGTTTCCTGTGGGCATGCTCCTGCCTCTGGCCTCCACACACACCACCGTTACTGCCTGGGAAGCCGGCCATGTTCACACCCAGTGACCGGTGTGTGTGCAGGGGGTGGTGTCCGCCATGCCTCTCATGTTCACTGCTGCGGTTACTTTCCCACAACCCAGACAGAAGGGCAGAGCAGGCCCCATCCTTATCTTACGGACGGGGAAATTGAGGCCTAAACAGGAAATGACTTGTCCAAGATCACTGAGCAAGTGGGTTGCAGAGCTGAGGCTGAGATGCAAGTTTTGTTTTCTTTCCAGGTGACCTGGCCACCAGACTGGGGCCACGTCAACGTCCTGGAGCCTTAGAGTCAGAGAAAAGAACATAAAGAACTGGAAAAGGAGTGAAGAAAAATGCAAATAAAGATCATAAGTAAAGGAATATTAACACCAAATAAAACAGAATTTAAGGCATCAAAGTATTAAATGAGAGAAAGGTGGCTGTTTTATACTGATGAAAGGAGCAACTGACCAAGAAGGTATGAAACTCAGGAATCCTTCTATTCACATACAGGGGTGCTTCTATCGATATGCATCCAATAACATCTTTGGAAAGAAAGCAAAATATGAGAGAAGGCCAAGGAGAAAAGAACGGATCCTCTATCATAGCAGGAGATAAATCAGGAAGAAAAAAACAGATAAAAACACAGACAATATAAATGCTATAGTTAGGATGTGAGGGCGATCTGGATGCGACATCTGTCATCCCATTGATCGCCAGGGTTGATTCAGCTGATCTGGCTGGCTAGGCGGGTGTCCCCTTCCTCCCTCACTGATCCATGTGTGTCCCTCCCGAAGCTGCGTGCTCGGTCGAAGAGGACGACCTTCCCAACTAAAGGAGAGGACTGGTCTTCGGTCAAGGGTATACGAGTAGCTGCACTCCCCTGCTAGAACCTCCAAACAAGCTCTCAAGGTCCAGTTATAAATGCTATAGTTAGCAAGCTTGATCTAATAGAGGTATTTCCAGAACTTTACTTCCAACAGACAATATATCTCCTTCCAAATGCAAGAGGAACGTGCAGAAAAATTAACCAGAAAATCTCACAAAGAAAATCTCAACAAATTCTCCATCCTGATATCAGAGAAGCCACAAATATTGACCACGATGCAATAAATTGAGAAATCAACTAAAAAACTTCCAAAAGATCCATCCACCTTAAAACATTTTAAAAGCACATACACGTTTAGACAGAAAGGTAATAGTAAACTACTTTAGCAGTGAATGAAATTGTGTGACAAGATTGGTGGAATAAAGCCAAAACAGTACTCAGAGAAAAAAACATATACCCATTAGCCTGAAGTAGATTTATCAGAAATTAAGAAAGACTGAAAATGATGGTTAGTCTCAAACAAGTAATCTCAGAGTGGAAGAAACTTTGATTGACAGGAGCTCATGAACTCTGGGACGAGTGACCTGGAGGTTTTAACTGACAAGCCCAATACGACCCCAGGTGGACGTGGCTGCTACTAAGCACGACCGCAGGTTGCATCAACAGAAGTACAGGCTCCAGATCCAGGGAGGTGATAGCCTCCCTCCTCTCTGACTGAGCAGGCTCTCTGGGAGGTAATGGGTTTTATGTGGGACTCTGACCAACTGGTCCATGTCCAGAGCTAGACTGAATTTTACAATTCCCTGAGTCAGGAGGAATGATTAAAAGAACTACAGGCCCTGGCTGGTGTGGCTTAGTGGAGTGAGCGCCAGCCTGCGAACCAAAGGGTCGCAGGTTTGATTCCTAGTCAGGGCACATTCCCAGTGTGGGCATATGCCTGCGCTGCGGCCAGGCCCCCAGTGGGGGTACCTGAGAGGCAACCACACACTGATGTTTCTCTCCCTCTATCTCCTTACCTTCATCTCTCTCTAAAAATAAATAAATAAAATCTTTTTAAAAAGGAACTATGGCTGTGTAGTCCTCAGAGAAGCACCCTGCTGTGGCTGGAGGGCGATGACCACCACCTCCAAGGGGCAGAGCCACAGCCAGAAAGTGAAAGCTCCTGAGAGCTCGTTTGTTTGGCTAAACCTCAGAAGATCTTCCCCCAGCCAGAGCTGCCCGGTTCGGAAATTGCGGCCAGAACCGGCGCCCCATCACCGCGGCAGTCCTGCCGGGGAGCTGTGGCCCGGAGACCTGGCGCGTCTCTTCTCCGGAGAAGTTCCGCTTCCTCTTCTGGGAAGGCGGCTCCGGGGAAAACCTCCCTCCGTTCTCCAAAACGATTTTCAGTGACTGTGCTCCCTTATTTCCGACCAAGAAATTCATTCCTTTGAAACCCTCCTCCTCCTGGGGGATGGTTCAAACAGCGGCTAAGTGGAAATCAAAGACTTCCCGCTCAGCAGCCCTGGGTTTGACTCCAGACAGCCCTCTGTGTCCCCGGTGAGTCTCCGCCGCCTCCGGGAGCCTCCGTTTCCTCCAGAGATGGGGGGGCGCCCGGTCATCTACTCCCTCCCCCAGCACAGTGCGTGACGTGGGGTCGGGCTCCCTCCGCAGCCCGTCTCCCCTCTGCGCCCGCTGCTTCTGTGTGTTCTTGATGTCTGACCCTGGGGAGGGTGCTCATTGGTAAATGATCTGTAAAGTGATGGACACCGTGACTGGCTCAGCTTAACGCCGGTCCAGGCCTGACCACATCCACAGGGCTGCTGGGCTGACCGGAGGCCAGCGGGCCCACCAGCAACAACCTAAGCAGGAGGTTGGCCTTCAGCGTCTGAGCCCGTTTCCCTCACGTGTTTAAAAACAGTGGCAAAGACCGACGACTCTGGGGCTGCGGGCTTCCAGCTCTGCTCTGCCACCTTCCAGCTGTGTGACAATGGACAAGTGACTGAACCATTCTGTGCCTGTTTCTTCATCTGCAAAATAGGGATACGAGCAGCTCCTGCTTTGCAGGGTTATTCTACGAGTGCAATGAGGTAATGCAGGCACCTGGCTCCTGTTTACCTCCCTGATCTTTGTTCCTGACCCTCTCCGCCTTGACCCAACAGCATCGCTCACTTGTTGTGGGTCAAACGAACCAAGCCTGTCCCCACCTCAGGGTCTTCGCTTTTCTCTGCCAGGGACACTCCCGGACAGGCCCTGTCTCTTTACTTCAGGTCTTAGCTTAAAAGTCACCCCCTCAGAGTCACCTCCCCTACTAGACCCCCGCTAGCCAGCTCCTTAAGGACCCTCACTGGCTGCTGTGTCCCCAGCCCCTGGCATGCTTGCTGAGTGAACATAAGCCCTGAACCCAGGGCTGGCACGTAGGACGTTACTTTTAGCTTGTAGGCTGGATGGAGGCTGTTCTTTGAAAAATCCTCTGCTCAGAGCTACACGCCCTCCCCTCAGGAAATCTGTTCCCCAAACCCTTGAGGGCCACACTCTCCTGCCCTGACCAGGCCCCACATCCTGTCTTTTTCTGGGAGGAAGGAGAAGGGCAGTCAGATGTGGGCCCAGCTGGTAAGGGTCCCTAGCAAGTCGCAGCACCCAGACCTGCTTGAGCCCAGGCCCTGGGTTTCTTAAGCAGCCTCCAGTAGGTGAGGGGGCTCATGGGGGCCCCCAGAGTGCAAATGAGTCAGTCGGAGCCAAACCTAAACCTCAGCGACATCACTTCTCGGAAAGGCACAGACATGAACGGGGAGTGCTGAGTAGGAGGGAGCAGTGGCCCGGAGGGCCGGGGGAGGGGACAGACCTTCTCTACTGCCGCCCCTCCCCCGGCCCCTTCTGCCAGGCCTCTGCCCCTGGTCTTTCTAATGTCCCTCCCCGAGAGGCCTTGACCCCACCTCCACCCTGCTTCACTCTTCCTCCTGGCATGGCCACTTCCTGACAGGGTATGGCAGGCCCCTATTCTCCCATGTGAACCCCGGGGCCAGGCGTGCTTCCCAATCTAGAGCCACTCTGATCATAGGAAGGGCATCTTGTATATGACACCAGCCAACGACACCCCCACCCGCACATGACCCGAGCAGCACCCCGATATCCATCTTAGGAATCTCTCTGCAGGACGGAGGTGCATTCACACCAAGGAGAAGCAAAGACCCCAAAGAGCCTTGTGGTCATACTCCCAACTGAGTTATGAAACCCTTTCTGTTTTCTGAGCTCATGCATTTCGGAGTTACAGCTAAGAGGTGTAGATCTGTGGGTATACACTTGTTGGTGTACTGTCTGTCTTCTCAACTAGAACTGAAACTCCAGGAGGGCAGGACTCTGTCCAGTGCCCAGTCAGTGGCCCCTGGCACAGTGCCTGGCGCACGTAAGTGTTCAGTAAATGCTTGGATAAAAAATGAATGAGGAAGCCATGGATATATATGGAGGAGCAACTCTGTCTAAATGGGGAGAGAAACAGCAATCACTGAGCCACAAGCAAGGTGCCTATGAAAATTATCTCGTGAATACCCCCAAACGCCCATTTTACTGACAAGCAAACTGAGGCTCAGAAGGTTAAGCAACCGCTCCAGATCACAGATAGGAAGCAGCAAGCTCACATTGGAACCTGGGGCCCCCATCTTCAAGCCTCTGCCTCTCCCTCTGCCTCTAGCTCAGAGAAGCAGAGTGACTGGCTGGAAAACACACAACAAAGTAATGGGAATAGGGCCCATGGATGCTGGCTCCCGCAGGGCTCTGCAGTCAGCACTTGGGTTCTCCCATCCACACTCTCACAAGCGCAAGTTCAAACAACATCCTGGCAAGCCGCTGGCCTCTCTTCTAGACCAGCCAAGGGAAGTCTGGCCAAGCCTGACCGGGCATGTCTCCACAGTGCCGGCCACAAGCACTGCTGGGAAGGCTGTCCCTCTTGGTCACCCCAGCAAACTGGAACATAGGAATAAACACAGGCTGGGGAGAAAAGCAGGTTCAAATCCCTCCCTCTCTCACTCCTAGACGTGGGACCTTAGGCAAGGCCACCCTGCACATCTCTGACTCTCAGTTTCCTCACCTGCAAAACGGGTAGACTAACCCCCTTTAATGGGGTTCCTTTATTGAACAAATCCACGGTGCTTACTCTGTGCCAGGCATTGTTCTGCACGCCTGACGCTTATTAATTCATTCTGTCACCCCTACAACACTGTGAAGTAGTCACTGTAATTTCACAAATGTGGAAACTGAGGCCCCGAGAAGTCAGCTACATAGTCAGGAGCACAGCCAGCCTCCGAGCCCGGGCAATGAGGCTCCAGAGCCCATGCTCTTCACCGACCGCCAGGCCATTCTGCTTGACAGACAACAGCAGACGTGAGCGTTTGCTGTGGACGTACTATGTGCTACAAATTGTGTTAAGTATCTTATAAAACATGATGCCGTTAGTGCTCATGAAAGCCCAATTGCACAAACATGAGGAAACTAAGCACTGAGGGCTCTTTGGTCCCTGGCCCCTCCCAGGTGCATGGAAAGCAATCGAGGGCAGTGAGCTGTTTGATCCCAAACTCTCCTCCATCCTGGGGCGGGGAGCAGAGGGTAAGGAGAGAAGGGGTCCAGGAAAGGTTCTATTCTCACTTCTCTACCCCTGACCTCAGTCCTTTCTAAATCTGAGTATCAGGAAACAGAAAGCCTTCAGGGATGGCCTCCACAGGCCCTGCCTGGGCCCTCTGCAGTCCGGGGACCTGCTGCTCAAAGCTCCTCAGCACTGAGTCACTCACTGCCCGACTGCGGAAATCCTCAGGTCATCCCGGATCTGCTGGTAAATGGTGTGTTGTAACCAGGGCTACTCACTAGTGGTTTCCCCCCTGCTGCCTTCCCATGGCCTCCCTCCAGATTCCACTCCGAAGGCCTGGGCGGGGCCCAAGAACGTGTGCTGAGACTCTTAGGGCTCAGGCAGAGGTAGAACCCACTGGCCAACTCCTCAGCATGGCGTTCGAGACCCCACAGGGGTATATGACCTTCTGGTGTCTCTGGGCCACACTGGAAGAAGAGTCGCCTTGGACCACACATTAAATACACAAGCACTAACGAAAACTAGTGAGCACAAAAAACTTTTAAGTAAATGTACGATTCTGTGTCGGATCGCATTCATAGCCATCCTGGGCTGCGGGCTGGAGCTCCCTGCGTCTACAACATCACCAGGCCCACCTTTCCATCCTTCTCTGGCTTCTCCCTACGCCCTAGGCACCACCTACCACGCCTTTCACACTTCTCAGCCTGTGTCCGTGCTGCTCCCACTGCTCAGCATCACTTTCCCCTCCTTGTCCCCCTGCCCAGCTCCTCTGTTCCTCTTCCAAGGAAAGGTCAAGGGTCCCTGCTCCGTGAAGCTGTCTCACTGCCCCAGGAAGAGTTGGCCACCTGTAGGCGCTCCCCTCTCCCAGAGGGAGACCTCCTTCAGGACAAACACCAGTGCCCTGAACAGCACTGGGGTGGGGGGAGCCCTGTGAGTGTTAATGAGTGTGGGAATGGCTGGGCTGGTCCCCTCCGGGTCCACATCAGCACCCTCCTTGGTAATCAGGTTGGACTAGCTGAGTTCTGGGACCTTTGCAGGTCTCTGGAATTCCTTGACTAAGTGAGACACCCTGGCCAAATGAGCACCAGAGCCTTCCGTTTCTCCAACAGACTCTAGGATTTTAATAAAGGCACTGATGTCCCAGCAAATGCTTCGGCTCTTAAGAGACCACCCACAGGGGGGTAGCTGCAGGGGGTCCCAGCTCATAGATGGACAGGGACAGGCAGAGACTAGGACTCAAGCAGGATTAGTGCTGGCCTGGGGGCAACCTAGCAGGGACCCCAGCATCAGCAACCAGCCTGCTGGTTGCCCTTCTCTCCTGATCGTAGGAAATACAGATTTTGGGTTTTGTTTTTGAATCCAGATTCCTTGATTTATTGAAGGTGAATATCATGGGAAGGGGACTGGGAATATGCAGTTTAATCAAATCCCCTGCAGAATTTGTTTATGGGCTAGTTTGACAAATATTATTGACAAGTGGAGGGCAGCAGGCTTTGGCGGCAGAGTGCCTGAGTTCCCCTCCTGATCCACACTTTCCTGGTGGGCCTCATCTTGGGCATGTTATTTAAGGATGCCCAGGCATCCTCCTCTGAAAAATGGCCATACAACAGCACCAATCAGACAGGTTATTTTGAGATTTAATTCAGAATACTTTCAGTGTTCAGAAGAGAGACTGCACAAAATAAGCCCCATAAAATTGTCCCTAGTATTTGGTCTGTCCAACAATATTCAAATAAGGAGGCCCTATTTCCTCAGATTCTTCGACCTCATATCCACTCGTACAGTTTCGGAACTGCCCACCCTTTCTCTGCCCACAATCCTTATCAACACCCAGAGAAGGGGCCTGAGTAGCCCAAGACCTGTATTACCCCACGCTTTCCACATCCTAAAGACCCCAAGAGGCCGTCCCCGCTGATGTCCCAGAGAGCACGAGTTTGAGGGAACCGGGCTTCTGAGCACATGGAGGCCAGCCTTCCTTCCCAGCTCCGCAAAGCGGCTGCCCTTGACGCCGTGCACCAAGCCGGTCGCTACCCAAGCGCGGGTCGCAGCAGTCCCGGGTCACCGCTCCTGGCCCCGCCTTCACCCCCCGCGCGAACCTCTACCTCTGCCTTGCGCGGGCCCCGAGTCCCACCTGTGTACTCCGGTCCATTCCACAGCCGGTGCCGGAGCGAGAAGTGAGGACCCTGGGACTGTCCAGCCGATGGCGCTGCGCGGGACTTTCCGGGGTGGGGGGACTCGGCCCGCCCTCCTTCCTGTGCCCGCCCCCAAGTTTGCAAGCGGCACCCCGCCCGCTGAGGGTGCGGTATCCGCGTCTTCGTCGCTGTCCCTCCGCCCCCTCAAAGTCCAGCCGCTGACTTTTCCTGGGGGCGCCCCTAGCTCGCCATTTCCCCAGCAGAAGCCGGAGGTCACGGCCTGCGGAGAACCCGCAGTAGTTCCCCGGTGCTCTGGGAATGAAGGCCCATCTCCCGACGAGGCCCCATTCGCTCTGGCCGGGCCCCTGGGCCTCTCCCTCCGCCCTTCCTGCCCCGGCCCCCAATTTACTCTGCAGAGCAGAGGGGCTGGAAAGCTTAATTCTTCTTCCCTCCCCAGCAGTCTAACAACTGCTGAATGCCAATGTGTGTTCCTTCCTCCCACAACTGTTTACTCAGAGCCTGCATTCGTGTGTTAGGCTCCAGGAAAAGTTAGATAGTAAAAACAACCCTTCAATCACTAGCTAGTACAACCTGAGAGGCCCTGTGCTAAAGGGCTGTATTAACTCATTTAATCCTCACAACTCCCTATGAGGGAACTCTATGACTACCACCCGTTTTATAGATGGGGAAACGGGGGCACAGGGTCACTCAGCAAATGTGGCATTTGCGCCCGGGCTCCATAGATCACTAACCACTGGACACCCTAAAAGCCCCGATGCAGCCAGAAGGTAAGAAAAATACTAAACGGACAAAGAATTCCAGGTAACAAGAGGTCCCAAGAACAAAGTAAAAAGAGAGGGATCTGTTAGGCCAGTGGGTCTGGCAGTTAGAAGGTATCCTTGAAGAGGACACATTGAGCTGAGAACCTGAAGAGGACATGGGGAGGACTAGTTTAGGGAGAGAGTACAGCGAGTGCAAAGGTCCTGGGGTGGGAACCAATTTAGCATGTTGCAGGAATTGCCTGAAGGCCAGATTGGATGGAGAGCATTCAGGAGGGGAGAGCAGAGAGAGAGGTGAGGTAGGAAAGGTACAGGCTCAGGCTCAGCAGTGCTGGGGACCCGGAGAGAATTCTGATGCCACCTTGCCCTCAAGGAGCTGCTGGTCTGAGAGTGGAAGCAAGCTCCTTGGAGCAGAGGGCAGCCCAGTGGGTTTGCTGTGGTGGAGGGTGGGCCAGGGAAGCAGTGAAGCCTCTGGTGATTGAGGGTGGGCTTCAGGGAGACGGGGGCAGGGAGGGATAGTACTTTAGTTCTCTTTCATTATTTTTCACACACTTATTTTTTTTGGCCTTACCATGTGCCTAACTTGTGACAGATGCTGAGGATGCAGATATGAAGATATGGAACAGACATGGGTCTTGCCCTCTGAGACCTTACAACCAAGTGGGCAGGACAGCCACTGATCCTCAAGTACATGACAATATAGTGGACTCAGTCTCCTGGAATAGTCAGTGGTAGCCTTCTGGAGGAGGTGGCCTCTGATGATGCCTCCACGGGTCAGTGGAGAAAAGGAAGGGAAAAAGGGATAGGTGTTCAGGTGGAGAGGACTGAAGGAGCAAACACTTAGAGGTGAGCCATGGTGGGGTGGGATGGCACTGGAAAAACAGCATCATTCAACATCTATTTATTGACACCTCCATGCGCCAGGTCCTGAGCAGGGTGCTTGGAGAGAGCGAGAAATAGATGCTGGCCCTGCTTTCCTAGCCCTGGGGGTGTGGTTGGGGCCCTGACAAGTAAACAGACACAAGCAATGGAGTGTAATGAACTCTGTGATGAGGTTAGGGTTAAAGTTAGGGTTAGTGGAGGGGAGGGGAGAGGGGCTTTAAGAAGCACCTGGGAGCTTGAGCTTCCAGAGGGAGAGGAACTGGCTGGACAAGGTGTGAACTGCACAGGTCAGGTAGGAATTCCACATTCACATTAGACATGAATTTTACGAGACACACCCAGGCAGCTGCAGTGGGTTGCTTCACCGAGAAGAGTTTGACTGCCTAGAAAAGCTCACACACACTCATAGTCACCCACACATACACTCACTCACATCCACAGACCACCTGCCCAAACACCTTCACTCACACTTCACACTCATACTTCACACCCATGTACTTACATATACACACTTGCACTCCTCACATATTCACACTCACATTCACCCTATATTCACGTTCACCACACTCAGTCCCTACATGCCACACACATTCATGGTCAGACTTATCCACATACCCCCTCCTGTTCACACTTACACACACATTCACACCCACACACGGACTCAAACTTATACACTCACATACATCACTCCCTTTCACACTTGCACTACCTCACACACCTACAGTCACACTCATATTCATTACTTGCACACCCACACAGGCAGTAGAGTCCAGGCAGTGTAGAATAAACACCAGGGGCTTCCCTTTGTAAAGAAGAAACTTTCTTTCCTGCAGTCCTGGTGCCTCTGAGTTTGTGCCCAATTTCATCTGGACATGACAGCAGAAGTCTCACTTTGGGGACATGTGGCCTGGGCTGGCGGGTCCCAAACTGGGCTCCCACCCTGTGTTCTGCGTCTTTAAGTCATTCTTCATCTTTCCTGGCTTGTCACCAGGCCCCCTGCGTCTGAGCAGCGACCCTGCTACTTGCTGACTAAGGGACTCTGGGCAAAGCAGACCAGTCCCGGCGCCTCAGCTTCCACATCAGCAAAGTGCGGCGACGCCAGACCGCACCTCCGACGGCTGTGTGAGGGCGGAGGGGTGGAACACTGAGAAGGGGACGATGCCTGGCACACGTGAGGGGGGCGCTCAATCCGTGTTCACCGTCGTTCTCGTCAGAGTGACGAGGAGAAAAGGCAGCCAGAGCAGAGCCTGCCCCTCGGGCCCGTTTGCCGGCTTGTGAAGAGGGGCGGAGACTGAAGACAGGAAGGGACAGAGCAGGCGGGGTTGGGCGCCCAGACATTCGGGAGATCTGGGGGAAGGGGATGCGGTACTTTTCTTGAAACTTTTCTGTGGGTCTGAAATTATGTGGAAACTAAGAGTTAAAGAAACAGGGCATTGTCCTGAGGCCCAAGAGAGATAACAAATGTGAAGGTTGCCGTCTCGCAGGAGTCCTGGCCCAAGCTGTCCAAACTGTGTCAGGAGTTGCTCTGTGTCAGGCCTTGGGGAGGGGCCTGGAGGCCCCCAATGATGCAACCTCTGGCCCTCAATCCAGGGCCTTCCTGAGTATGGGCCCCGATACAAGTTCAGCTCACATTATGACACCACATGCTCACTTGTTTTAAAAAATTAATAAAAGTGAATTTTAAAGTTTTTACAATTGTGGAATTACAGAAAAATTGATAGCCCAGAGAGCACCCATGAATCCCCTCCCCTGCACACAATTTCCCTCATCATTGACGTCTTGCATTGATGTGGTATTGGCACATTTGCTACAAGTGGTGAACTGACATGTAAGCGTTATTGTTACCTTCAGTCCGGAGTTCACACTAAGGCTCACTCTTTCTCTAGTGCAGGGCCGTGGGTCTCTACAATGGCTTCTGTCCACCCATACAGCAACGTAGAGAACAGTTCGACCTCCTAACAGCTTCACCTATTCATCCCCCTCCCCTGAACTTTGGATGCCACTGACTTTTTATTGTCCCTGGAGTTTGGCCTTTTCCAGAATGTCATTGTTGAAATCAGACAGTATAGTATAGCCTCTTTTTAAAGATTTTATTTATTTATTTTCAGAGAGGGGAAAGGAGGGGAAAGAGAGGGAGAGAAACATCAATGTGTGGTTGCCTTTTGCATGCCCCCCACTGGGGACCTGGCCCACAACCCAGGCGTGTGCCCTGACTGGGAATCAAACTGCAACCCACTGAGGGTTTGCAGGCTGGTGCTCAATCCACACCAGCCAGAGCAGCCTTTGCTTCTTTGTCAAAGATCAGTTGACTCTATTTGTGTGGGCCTTTTTCTGGGCTTCTATTCTGCTCCATTACCTTGTGTGTCTGTTCTTTCACTGATACCATGCTGTGTTGATTATTGTAGCTTTACAAATCTTGAAGTTGGGTAATGCTAGTTCCTCAACTTTGTTCTTCTTCATCAGTATTATTATGATGGCTATTTTGGGTCTTTTGTCTTTCCATAGAAACTTTAGAATCAGTCTTTTGTCAATATTCACAAAATAACTTGCTGGGATTTTATTGGGATGTGTTGAATTTCCAGATCAAGTTGGGAAAAATTGTTATCCTAACAATATTGACTTTATTTACTCATAAAGAGAATATCTCTGCACTTATTTAGGTCTTTGATTACTATGTGCTCAGTTGTCACATGTAATCTTCAAACAAGCTTATATGTTCCCATTTTATAGATGAGGCAATTGAAGATCAGGGAGGTTAAGTAACTTGCCCAAGGTCTCACCGCTAACATGTGAGAACCCTGGACCCCGCCCAATATCTGCCCTACGCCACAGCTCGTGCCCTCACCCACTTTGCTGTACTTCCTCTCTGAGATTCTATCCAGAGGCTACACCTATGGCCTTCCTTTCCTTGATAGAAGGACCCAGATCAAAATGAGCCAGTGTCCTAACGACTGGTTGGCATCGTGACCTATTTTCCCCACTGTAGTCCTATTTTTCCCCACCCATATCCCCTCACACTTACCAGTCCCACCTCACCAGTCACTGCCAGCACCTGCAACTCTGCCCAAGGGCATTCTCTGGCCACAGAGCCAGCTTCACCTGAGCAGAGGGTATATGGAGGGTTAGTGCTCACAAGAGCAGGCCTCAGCAATGATGATTGGAATTGGAGGATAAACCTCCCAGTTTCCTCACTTCTCAGGGAATGCTGAGGGACAACTCTGAGACGTGTTTAGCAGTCTCCCAGAAGTCTCAGAGGAATTAAGTCCCAGTCTTTCAGCTTATAAATCCACCTCCACTGGCCTTTAAAAACTTTTAATCCTCACCAGAGGACTTGCCTATTGATATAAGAGAGAGGGGAAAGGAAGATGAGAGACAGAGAGAGAAACATGGATGTGAGAGAGAAACATTTATTGGTTGCCTTTTGTACCTGCCCTGACCAGGGACCTAACCTGCAACCTAGGTATGTGTCCTGACTGGGAATCAAACCCATGACCTTTTGGTCAACAGGATGACGCTCCAACCAACTGAGTCACGCTGACCAGACCTCCACTGGCTTCTTTCCCTCCTCCTTTCACTTACTGTCTCTCTCTCACTGTGTCTTCTGGAATCATCTCCCATGCTAGTGAAGTGCACTCCTTGTCTCAGGAACTTCTGGGGCTTTCTAATCTAAGTTGCCCCCTCCTGTAGCATCCTTGATATTCCTCTAAAGAACCACCCTCCCTAGCTCCCAGTTCAAATAAATTACGTAGAACTGACTCTGCTCCAACTCCAGAAGTGGATAGTTGACCCAGAAGTAGCCAATCAGAACACTGTGGTCCCTTAGCCTTTGTGGTTTGGTCAGAGATAAGCATGTGATCCATTGGAGCCAATGAGATGCACTGAGATTTGGCGGGGGAGGGGGGGCGGCGGAGAGAGGGGCAATTGAAACAGTCACCTCCCCTTTCTACTGGTGTCTCTCACCTGTACCAGCTGGAGGAGGATGTAGGGCTGCAGCTCTGGCAGCCATCTTTCCTGACACCAGCTTTACTGCTTTTTCTGAATATAAAGATAGAATATATTTGTAGGAGATTGCACTGATGGTCCCAATTCTTTACACTTCCCTGTACCCTTACTCCTCACCTTCTAACTTATTAGTATTTGTCACCTGGAGTTCAGGCTCAGCCACATGACTTGCTTTGGCCAATGACACATTAGCAGATATGATGGGGCAGAAACTTGAAATTCACTTCCATGATTGGACTTATTTGCATTTATGCCATTGTCATGAGGATGTCTCCAGGCTGGGTTCACCCATAGGATAAGAAATAATGTAGCATAGAGTTACTTCCACTGTCCCAGCCAAGGCCAGTCTATGCCCACACAGGAAGAGCTCAGCCAAGGTCAGCAGTCGCCTGGCCAACCACTGAGTGTGAGCAGTAAATGCTTCCTGTTGCAGGCAACGGAGGGCTGCTGCAGCATTGCCAGAGCCGTAGGTCATGAAGGCAGGTCTCAGTCAGAAAGTTAAAGCCATACAGAAAAGTATAAAAAATGAAGTGAAAATCATCTGAAATCTCAGAGGTGCCCACTGTGACATTTTAGTGAGCATCCCTCCAGGCGCATGTGCACGCACACCTTAACACCTCCTCCCATAGCCACACTCACAGAATGAATATCACTTTGGCAAGATTGGGGAGGATCCTGGTGCAAAGGCCACAAAGATAAGGCTATGATGTCATCCTCATGAGAGTTGTTTGCCTTAGCCTGTCTAGGAAGAAGCAACCATTATGAAAGACCTAATATTGGGCATGGAGAGAAGAAAATTCAAAGACTAAGGTCTCAGGACAATTAAAGGAGGTTGTAAAACATGATGGTTAAAAATTAGAGACATACAGGACAATAAAATAAGCAGCAATGGGGCCTTGGGAAAGAATCAGGCTGGTTTATTTAAAACCCTGTCACCCAGAACCCTGGGGTTCGTTCATTCATTCATTCAGTGAATATCTATTGATGACTATTATGTGTCATGACGTCTTAGAAGTAAAGGACTGCAAAGGTGAGTAAGACATGGTCCCTGTCCCCAAGGAGCTGTGGTCAGCTGGAAGGAAGTCTGACCAAGTCAGTCTGATACCAGACAGCATGATACCAGTTCTATAAGGGAAGGATAGCAATAGAGAGAATTTTCTAGAGAGAAGGCCAACCAAGAGGGCATCTGATAGATGAGTAGGAGTTCTCCAGTTGGAGGGTGAGTGAGACCAGTTTGAGGTGAAGAGTCACCCAAGGGAAGGAACAGAACCTGCAAATGTATGAAGCAGAGACCAGTCACTGGGGTAACTGATGTGAGATCAAAGATGCCGAGGGGCGGGGAGAAAGCAGTAATTCACCCTGCAGCGTGCCATTCATTCCGATATTTTCTAGTCTGCCTTATTTTGTTTTTAAAATGTCAGTCAGGGGCAAAATAAGCTGATCATAAAATAGTATACATCATATAATTTCATTTATGTGAATTCTGTAACAGCAAAACTAAGCCATAGTGGTAGGAACAAGATCAGTGGCTGCTTGGGGTGCATGTGGGTGGGGCAAGATTAAGTGCAAAGAAGTGAAATAGAACTTCCTTAGGAGATGAAAATGTTCTATATCTTGATTGGGGTGGTGGTTACATAGGCACATGCACTTGTTAAAAATAAATACATAAAAATAAGTGCATCTGAGGGGACGTTCTGGGGTGGCGATGGTGTTCAATGTCTTGATAAGGGATTTGCATTGCACAGATGAATGCATTTGTCAAAACTCACCAGATGGAACACTTAAGATTAGTGCATTTTGTTGTATGTAAATTTTACCTTCAAACTATGGAAAAGGGTTGAACTGTAGTTGCTGATATGCATTCTGAAGTGTTAGGAGGAAGTAGTCCATTATCTACAACTCACTTTTTGAAATGCATCAAAAATAAGGTAGATTGGTGGGTGGCTTGAAATGGGAAGACTGACAAATACATTTTAAAATAAACATAATAAAATGTTAAAACATGTCAAGACAATTCAATGAGAAAAGATTAGCCTTTTCAATAAATGGTGCCAGGATAACTAACTGCATATCCACATGCAAAAGAATGAAGTTGGATCCTCACCTCACATCATATACAAAAATTAACTCTAAATGGACCAAGGACCTAAATGTAAGAGCTAAGCTATAACACTCTTCAGAGAAACCATAGATGTAAATCTTCCTGAATTTGGGTTAGGCAATGGTTTCTTAGGACACAAAAGCACAAGTAACAAAAGAAAAAATAGATGAACTTTACATGATCAAACTTAAAAGCTTTTGTGCTTCAAAGGACACCATCAAGAAAGTGAAAAGATAATTCACAGTTTGGAAGGGAATTTTACAACAGTTACAATTCATCAATTACAAAACAAACAACCCAATTTAAAAATAGACAAGGATCTGAATAAATAGTTTTCCAAAAACACGTATGCAAGTGGCCGAGAAACACATGAAAAGATGCTCAGCATTGTCAGGTAAATGAAAATCAAAACCACAATGAGATATCACTTTACACCCACTAGGATGGCTCTTATCAGAAAACAGACAGAAAATAGCAAGCGTAGGTGAGGATGTTGAGAAACTGGTACCTTCTCCAGTGTTGATAGGGCTATACAATGGTGCAGCCCCTTTGGAAAACTGACAGTTCTTCAGGTGGTTTAAACACATAGTTACCATATGACCCAGCACTTCTGCTCCTAAGTACATACCCAAGGGAAATGAAAACATGTGTATATATATAAACTTGAACATGAGTGTTCACAGCCACATTATTCATAGTAGTCAAAAGGTGGAAATGACTCAAACGTTCTTCAACTAATACTGGATAAATAAAACGTGGTGTATTCATACAAGGGGATTTTATTTGGGAATTAAAAAAATGAAGTACCGATTCATGCTACAACGTGGACGAACCTTGAAAGCATCCTGCTGTGTGAAAGAAGCTGCCCCCAAAGGCCCACGTGCTGTGTGACCCCGTTTCTGTGCAATGCCCACAACAGGCAAGTCCGTAGAGACAGACGGCAGTGGGTGCTGTCCGGGCTGAAGACGGGGCTGGAAGAGCCGTTGGCGGTTGAGGGCTGCAGGGTTTCTTCCTGGGTGACGAGGATGCTCCGAAATGGGTTGTGGTGAACGTCGCACAAATCTGCAAACACATAAAAAAATTGAGACGTACATTTAAATGGATGAATTTTATGGCTTATATCTCAATAAATTTGTTTTAAAACATCCATGTGAATATAAATGAAAAATGGGTAAACTGCACTTTAGCAAAATCAAACGCTACTGCTCTTCAAAAGACACTACTACCGAATTAAACAGACGAGACACAAACTGAAAAAATATTTGCAAATTATATGTCTGATAAAGGTCTTATATCCATAAAATGTAAAGAACTCTCAAAACTCAGTGAGAAAACAACTCAATTTTTATTTTTATTATTTTTTATTTTTTTCAATTTTTTTATTTAATTATTTTTCAAGTACAGTTTTCTGTCTATTATTCCCATCCCGTCCCACCCCCCATCCTCCCCCCTCCCTCCCATTTCCACCCTTCTCAGTTGTTGTCCATGTATCCTTTATATAGGTTCCTCTAAATCCCTCCCTTATTTCCCCTGAAATTCCCTCCCCTCTCCCCTCCGGTCACTGTCAGCCTGTTCTCTATTTCAGTGTCTTTGGTTATATTTTGCTTGCTTGTTTTCTTTGTTGTTTAGCTTCCTGTTAGAGGTGAGATCATATGGTATTTGTCCTTCAACACCTGGCTTATTTCACTCAGCATAATGCTTTCCAGTTCCATCCACGTTGTTGCACAAGGTAGGAGCTCCTTCTTTCTTTCTGCAGCATAAAATTCCATTGTGTATATGTACCATAGTTTTTTGATCCATTCATTTACTGACGGGCACCTAGGTTGCTTCCAACTCTTGGCTATTGTAAATTGTGCTGCTATGAACATTGGGGTGCATAGGTTCTTTGGGATTGGCGTTTTGGGGTTCTTAGGATACAAACCCAGCAGTGGAATTGCTGGGTCAAAAGGCAAGTCCAATTTTAGTTTTCTGAGAAAATTCCATACTGTTTTCCATAATGGTTGTACCAGTCTGCAATCCCACCAACAGTGGACCAGAGTCCCCTTTCCCCCACACCCTCTCCAACATTTGTTGTTTATTGCTTTGTTTATGATAGCCATTCTCACCGGTGTAAAGTGGTATCTCATTGTAGTTTTAATTTGCATCTCTCTGATAGCTAGTGATATTGAGCATCTTTTCATGTGTCTCTGGATCCTCTGTATGTCCTCCTTGCAGAAGTGTCTGTTCAAGTCCTTTCCCCATTTTTTAATTGGGTTAACAACTCAATTTTTAAAAGCGGGCAAAAGACTTGAACTGACATTCCACCGGACAATACAGATGCATGGCAAGTAAACAGAGGAAAAGACGCCCAACACCATCAGTCATCAGGGAACCGCAAAACAGAGCCACGGTGAGAGACCTCGACCCGCACTTCATTCTTTTGCATGTGGAACGGCTCACACCATTAAATACGTGGATGACACCAGCTGACAGTGAGGACTGGAATAACTGGAATTCTCATACCTGCTGCTGGGAATGCAAACTGGTGTAGTCATTTGGAAAAAAGTTTGGCAGTTTCTTATAAACACATAAAACATGTTTTAACCATGCAACCCACTTTCCTAAGTATTTACCCTAAAGAAGTGAAAACTTAGGCTTACACAAAAACCTGCCTACAAATGTTTGTGGTGACTTTGATTGCTTATTGCCAATTAATGAAAACAACGCAGATGCTCCTCAGCTGGTGAATGGATAAATAGTATATCCATGTGGTGGAATATTATGCAGTAATTTAAAAAATCTGCTGCTATATGCAACACCATGGAAGAGTCCCCAATGCACTGTGCATTGTGAAAGAAGCCAGATTCAAAAAGCTCTACACTGTACGACTCTGTGTTGTATGACAGCGTCTATAGAGAGAAAACAGGTCAGTGGTGGCCAGGGGCCTGGGGAAGGAGGGGACACTGCAAAGGGGCAGGAGAGAATCTTTTGGGCTGAAGGAACTGATGTGGACCCTGGCTCGTGGGGTCCACCACATTGTGGATGAGGCACGAGAAATTCACACGGACTACTGAGCCCTGTGGAGGAAAAGAGACAGCATGGCTTTTCTCTCAAGGGGAGAAAAAGCCTCGGCCTCCCCCCCCTGACAGGCCTTTATTTCTTTTTCTCCGCACATTGCATGATGGTCCTCATTTACTATGCACAGGTTTGCTTTAGGTGGTTACAGAAAGCAAAGGAGATGCTGCTGCTAATCACATCACAGAAGAAGGATATTTGCAAATGCAAAGGGAAAAGTGGTTGAACCGGTTACACTCCATACTGGGGAGTTTTAGCACAGACTTTGGGAGGTTACAGTCAGCACTTTCTCTCTCAATTCAGGGTAAGGGAGTTTTAGCAAAAGCAAGTCTCATAGCAGTTTAGGTACAATGCAGGCCTGATTCCCCACAGGAGAACCTATCCAGGGGTGTGGGTCCTGTGCATCTCCAAGTGGGAGCTGGGCCCACACCACGCAGAATGGTCTCCTACAAGAAACTATTCTGTTTTCATGGCTGTAGGGGTGTTCACAAAATTCAGAGAATGATACACTAAAATGGGTGAGTCTCACCGTATGTAAGTTACACCTTAATCTAAAATATTAAAAATTAACAGTTGAATCTAGATGATGGGGCTACGGGTATTCACTGTTTAATTCTTTCAATTTTAAAAAAAATATATATTTTATTATGCTATTACAGTTGTCCCATTCCCCCTTCATTCCCCTCCACCCTGCACATCCTCTCCCACCCACATTCCTCTGCTTTAGTTCATGTCCATGAATCATAAGTTTTTTATCTTCTACATTTCCCACACTATTCTTGCCTCCCCTGTCTATTTTCTGCCTATCATCTATGCTATTTATTCTCTGTACCTTCTCCCCCCTTATCCTCCTCCCACTCCCCTGTTGATAATCCTCCATGTGATCTCCATTTCTATGTTTCTGCTCCCGATCTAGCTGTCCTCTTAGTTTGCTTTTGTTTTAGGTGTGGTTGTTAATAACTGTGAGTTTGCTGTCTTTTCACTGTTCATAGTTTTTATCTTTTTTTTCTTAGATAAGTCCCTTTAACATTTCATAGAATAAGGGCTTGGTGATGATGAACTCCTTGAACTTGACCTTATCTGAGAAGCACTTTATCTGCCCTTCCATTCTTTTTATTTTTATTTTTAGAGGGGAAGGAGCAAGGGAGAGAAACATCAATGTATGGTTGCCTTTTGTGCATCCACTGCTGGTAGTTAGCCTGCAAGGAACTGGCCTGCAACCCAGGCATGTGCCCTGACTGGGAATCGAACCGCGATCGTCTGGTTCGCAGGCTCGCGCTCAATCCACTGAGCTATGCCAGCCAGGGCCTGCCCTTCCATTCTAAATGAAAGCTTTGCTGGATAGAGCAATCTTGGATGTAGGTCCTTGCCTTTCATGACTTGGAATACTTCTTTCCAGCCCCTTTTTGCCTGTAAGGTCTCTTTTGAGAAATAAGCTGACAGTCTGATGGTAACTCCTTTGTAGGTGATTGTCCCCTTATCCCTTGCTGCTTCTAGAATTCTCTCCTTCATTTTAATCTTGGCTAATGTAATTATAATGTGCTTTGGTGTATTCCTCCTTGGGTCCAACTTCTTTGGGACTCTGAGCTTCCTGGACTTCCTGGAAGTCTATTTCCTTTGCCAGACTGGGGAAGTTCTCCTTTATTATTCGTTCAAATAAGTTTTCCACTTGTTGCTATTCCTCTTCCCCTTCTGGTACCCCTATAATTCAGATGTTGGAACATTTAAAGATGTCCTCGAGGTTCCTAAGTCTCTCCTCATTTTTTTGAATTCTTGTTTCTTCATTCTTTTCTGTTTGATTGTTTCTCTCTTCCTTCTGGTCCACTCCATTGATTTGAGTCCCAGTTTTTTCCCATTACTATTGGTTCCCTGTGCATTTTCCTTCATTTCACTTACTGTAGCCTTCATTTTTTCATCTAATTTGTGACCAAAATCAACCAATTCTGTGACCATCCTGATCACCAGTGCTTTGAACTATGCATCTGATAGGTTGGCTATCTCTTGGTTGCTTAGATGTATTTATTGGCTCTGGGGCTTTGATCTGTTTTCCGTTTGAGCCATTACTTTTTGGGGGGGTCTGGTCATGCCTGTTATGTAGTGAGGGGTGGCGCCTTAGGTGTTCACCACGGCAGGGCAACCCATGTCACTGGGTTGTGATGTTGTATGTGGGGGTGGGGCCAGAGAGGGAACAATGTCCCTTGCTCCACTTTCTCTTGGATTTAAGTCCCTTCTGCCACTTTCCACAAGCAAATTGTGCCCTTCTGGTGCTGTTTCCCAGGTGGGTGGGCTTGTATACATTCTAGGACCCTGTGGATCTCTCCAATGAACTCTCCTGTGAGGCTGGGAGTCTCTCTCAGCACCTCAACCCCCACAAGTGTTTTTAATTGGTGTTTTTAGGCTTTATTTCCCAGTCCTGGGGCCCTAGGTTGTGTGGTCTGTCCTGCTGCCCATCCTTGCCTAGTTTATCTGTGCACAAATGTGTGACTGTGGTCAGCCAGCCGCCTTGCACGCCTCACTGGGTCTGCTCCTTGTTACCCCACACCTGGGGTCTGCTGGCCATCACCTGCGGGCCCATGTCTGCCAGCCACTGCTTTTTCCTGCCACCATCCCTCTCTGCTGGCCGCCTACTCCACTTCTCTTACCGGTCTGGATGAATGGTTGTTGGACTTCTGTACAGTTCAATTTTCTGTCAGTTCTGGGTGCTTTCTTGTTTCTAAATTTTTGTTGTCCTTAATTTTGGTTGTGCGAGGAGGCACAGTGTGTCTACCTATACCTCCATCTTGGCTGGAATTTTCTTTCAACTTTTTGATATGTTTGAAAATGTTCATCATTGAATGTTTGGCAAAAAACATTAAAAAGATACTGGGTAGTTGATGAAAATAAATAAATGTATGCATGACCAAAACAAACAAACAAATAACTAAATAAAATTAGTGAGTCATTTTACCCTTCAAATCTTAAATAATATGATCTCACCTATAAGCGGAACCTAATCAACGAAACAAACGAGCAAGCAAAATAGAACCAGAGACACTGAAATTAAGAACAAACTGACAGTAACCAGAGGGGAGAGGGAGGGGGTAATGGGGGGAAGAAGGAGGAAGGGTTTTCAGGAACTTATATAAAGGACACATGGATAAAACCAATGGAGGTGGGATCAAGTGTGGGAGGTGGGGATGGCTGGGGTAGGGGGTAATAATGGAGGGAAAATGGAGACAACTGTATTTGACCAACAATAAAATAAAAGTAAAAAAAGTAACAATAAACAAATAAATATAAAAACTATGGCCCTGGCTGGTGTGGCTCAGTGGATTGAGCACAGGCCTGTGATCCAAAAGATCACAGTTCAATTCCTGGTCGAGGCACATGCCTGGGTTGTGGGTCAGTTCCCAGCAGGGGACAGATGAGAGGCAGCCATACATTGATATTTCTCTTCCTCTCTCCTTCCCTTCCCCTCTAAGGATAAATAAATAAATCTTTTAAAAAAAACTACGGCATTATAGTCAGGACCCACTAAATCGATATTATAAGCTACTGATGGGCCATGACCTTCAGGCTGAGAAACTCTGCCTTAGACCAGGCTCAGACACTCCACCTTGAACCTGAGAGGGCCTGGGGCAGATTGGGGCCCCAGAGGTGGGCGGGGCTGGGCAGGGCTGATTCCCTGCTCTGGGGCAGGGCCAGTTGGAGGTTCTGGGGAGTAGCTGGGGCCTGTGCCAGCTCAGAGGGAAATGGCTGCCCGGTGTGCCCAGGGAAGCTGGGCCAGGGGAAGGACCTGGATCCTGCATCAGGGAGCCAGCTCGGGGTGACAGCAGAGGGCAGTCCACAGTCTGGAAGTCACCCATGTGGTCTAAACCCACAGGCCCTCGAGCACCATCTGGACTGGATCCGACCCGGGATTCTCACTGGACTCTGGGTGGGGGAGGGTCTAGACGCAGTGGCAGTGAGCAGCTTGTCGCCAGCCTTGGGTGCCTGGGCACACGGGGGTAGGTTTGATTTAATTTGTTAGTGAAATCATGTTTCCTGCATCCAATACAATTATGGGCAGGAAAAAATTTATCCTTATTATATCTGACTTACATATTGGAGTTACAGTTAACTCAATTTATAAAGCAGTAAGAAATAAGAAAATGTTCTGCTACTTAAAAATGTAAGTTTGGAAACCTCTCATTCCGATTCTGCAGTTTTAAGCTTGCAGTTCAGACTTATTCCTGCATATGGTCTTACCTGCCCATGGCCTTGGAGCTCAAGAGGAAACCTGTGTCTTCTTTAACGACTTCATTTCCTGACCCCTGTCCCGTTTACCCAGAATACTCGCAATTCTGGGGAACGGCAATGCCTGTCACACCTCTTGGCTTTTGCAAAGAGCTTTTCCCTCTCTTGTCCCTCTGGTGAATGTGGGAACAAGAACAATGGCCTCAGCCCCAAGGAGCCTGAAACCCTAGCAGATACCCTGTAAGTTGATTGCCATCTGTTTAGTTTCAAAATTTCCCTTTCAGTTGAGTCAGACCCCACCCTTTTTCTTGAGTGTGGGCCCTGTAAGCCAATAATCTGCCTCTGTGCAAAAACATCTGCTTGATGACCTATATATAAGGACTTAGCTGTAAGCGCTAGGCGCGAATCCTGGACGAGCCCCCAGTGGGCACAGTATCTCTGGAGGGATCGCCCCTGTGCAGGTTAAACTTGGCCAATAAATTAACACTTTTGAATCCCTGAAAGTCTCCGACATTTGTTCTCGCAGTTGGTGGATCTAACAGTGAACTCCTGTTCATCCTTCAGTACCCTGCTTAAGCCACACCCCATCTGTGCAGGCTTCCCTGGGTTTCTTCACTTTGTGACAGAGGCAGCGATTCCTTTTTCTGCATTTCTGCCTATCTGTGCATGCAGCTGGAAGGCCAGGCTGGCTTTCTCTCTGGACCTACAATATGGCATAGGAACTTGTTGTTCCAAATAAAATGAAGTCTAATGCCCCAGAGTGCAATAAATTACCTCAGTGGTTGCTGGAGTCCCTCCCTGCCTCCAGGGTGAAAGGGAGGGGGGAGGCGCCAGTGCAGCGCAGACACTTACAGAGAGCCCTCTGGGCTCTGATCCGAGCAGCTGTGGTCCGCCTCTGCCCACCCCTAGTGGGTAGGTGTCCTCACTGCTCCCTCCCAGCTTGGGCACGAGTGTCTAGGCAGTGCTGGCTGAAGCCTCTTCTCAGAGCTTCGCACAGTCATTCCCACCTTCCCAGTCGTTCCCAGGTGGGGTCCTGTCACCTTCCTGGGTACCATGAGGCAGCACTGCATTGCCACACAAACCAAAAATGCTTGCACCCCTCCTCCCAGTTTGGGGAGCTCTCTCCCTCCTGAGGCCCCTGGGACCTTTCACTGGAAGAACAATGTGCGTGTCACTTGCCAAGGGGAGGGGCAGGGGGTGCTGAGCCAGCGGGTCACTTACTAGCACACACCCTGTTACACATCGATATAGCACTTACCTCACTATTTAGCACTGATTTATTCCCCCTGCCCCCAGGCCTTCCTCGGAACTCTGGGTCTTTTGAGGTCAAGGACTGTCTCCCTGACCTGGGTCTCCAAATGGCTGAGAGTGGGCTTTCTAACTGTGGTCATAGAGAAAATTTGAAAATTTGAAAATTTCACACAATTTGAAACCTCTCTGAGCCTCGGCTTCCTTGCCTGCAAAATACTCGTCTTGTAGTAGTGAGGTTGGGATGAAACGGAGCAATGCATGCTATTCCCTTGAAACACGGTCTGCCATGTTCCGATAGCTCAGTGAATATAAGCCACTATCATTACTTTCTGTTCGCAATATCATTACCTGTAGTGGATGTTTGGTTGCCTACCCAACAGTCATTCCAACTCCTTTCTTGTGCTACAGAGGCTGAAAACGCAAAGCACTCACCTCTCCATCCTTGCTTGCAGGTAGGGCATGGGCATGTGATCCAATCTTGGGCCATGGGACTTGAATGGAAGTGTGCAAAGTCTTCTAGGAAAGACTTTCTTCTCTGATAAAAGACAGAGAGAGAAGAGACTCTGGAGAGGTGATGCCTGGAGCCATGGCAGCCATCTTGTGACCATGGGGGCAGAGCTAAGGATAAAAGTCAATGTGCTGAAGATGTCAGAGCAGAAAGAGGGAAGGGTCAGGGCCCTCTACTACAATGTTGAGCTGCTGTGCCAACTCTGGGACCTTCTACCTTAGAACACTTTTTTTAAGTTGCATCTGAAATGTCCTTATTATAAAGGCCACTTTTAGTTGGGTATTCTAAGTAGTATCAGCAGCTGAAAATATTTCATTGAATATACTATAATAGAATATTATACTCAGTAACTCTTGAAAGAAAGTGGCAGTGTCAGGATGGAAATCTTGAACTCCTGAGGCCCATGTAAGTGGGCTTTTGATGAGTGCCCCATATTCTTCAGCCCTTACTCCCCTATCCAGACTTCCATTAGTAAAAGAGCTCATTGAGGTTACAGATGGGTAATATCCACTAATACATGTGTTGGCCTCATGGGTAGTTTTGCAGTCTGCCTGCAGGAAAGTGGGTGAATATGTGGCAAAAGAAAGTGGAAAAAGAAGGGAGAAAGAACTCACCCACAAATCCTTGGACTTTGTTTTTGCTTAGTCTTATCCCACAGCCTTGCTCACCTAATATGGGGCATCCCACAATCTAAATTACAACCTTGGATTCAATCTGCTGTTTACTGGCAAAGAAATCATTACAGGTTATCTAGCCTGGTTTCACTAGTATTTCTAACTTAGTTTTGATCTGTTATTCATTGTCTTGTATTGGAGACTCTGCCTTTTTGTTGCTGAGAAAAAGGGGGAGGGGGTTATGTTTCTCTGGTTTCTGGTTAATTTTGTGGCTAGAAAAAATTTCGTGGGAAAGACAAATGCACAACATATTTTTACCACAACAACTACCGGTCCTGTGGTGATGCAGGATGTTGCAGGAATAACCGGTGCATACCTCATGCAGGTTCATGTAGTACTTAAATTTATACTTCTTGGTTTGTTGGTCCTATGGCAGGTCAAAAAGTAGCTAAAAAGTGAGGAGTGGTGGGATAATATATTTAAGAATATGATTGGTTGCGTGTAGCTAAGAAATATCATCTCCGTGCCCCAGTACTCTCTTTAGCTGCTGTGTTCTCTCCTGGCGTCCCGCGTTTCTGTGAGTCTGACCGCATTCCATCCCCACACTTAGCACTTTCTAGGGTCAGTGATGGCAGCTTCCCTGAACACACAGGCCTTCTTTTCTGGCCCTCACCCAGTCTCCCCCTCCCCAGCAGCCGCTCCTTCTCCGAGGAACGACTCCTGCGTTGATTTATGGGACTTGGTGCCAACTCTCTGAGCACTTTCTTCTCTGACTTTTCAGCCTGTCTGCTAAGTGGAACTGTCGCCCATGTCCTCCTTGTTTCTCCAGCACTCTCCCTGTGTTCAGCTCATTTGTACCCTTAAGATTTTCCCGTTGGGCACGTGCCCACATGCAAGGCTTCAGCCTGTGTGCCTAATGAGGTTAGTGGACATTTCCTCAGACCTACCCCCTGCCCGGTCCCTCCTCCCAGAAGAAAGCCGTGTGTCAATGGGGACGCACATGCTTTCGGATCCTGTGCAAGCAGAGGCGTCATTTGACAGCATGGCTTTGACTGCAGCTCTGTGCTCACAGCCCCTCGTCTCTGCCCATGGTCCAGTGGTCCCACGTACAGTGTTTGACCACCATGCCTTGTGGGCATCTCCCCAGCTACCTCTGAGACCCCTCAAACTCCGAAGGCCTAAGGCCTCAGTCTTCATCTTTCTCCAACCTCCTTCTCTCTATGTTCTCAGCTCCAGTCAGTGGTGTTGCTATCCAATTAAGCAAATTGGAAACGATGTCGTCATCTTTGACTTCCCTCTGTCTGTTTCTCATTCTCCCTCTTTCCCTTCCTCTCTCTCATGAGCCGTCATGGTCTGTCCACTCCACGTCTGCCTTTGTTTTCACATCTCGCCTATTTCCCGCTCCCGTTGCTTCTGCCCTGGTCCAGGCCCTCACCCCTCTCACCCACACTACAGTGACATCCTTCCCTGCTTCCTGCTGCTGGTGGCAGCCTCTGTGTAGAGCCCACCTGATACAGGGTGCAGCCAAGGGGGGGGGGCAGAAAAGATTTGGAATGGTGTCCAGAACTCAAAGTGTATAGGAATATTGGAGGAAATATTATTAAGATGTCCTTCCCCCCCTCCCCCAAGGTGTCAGTTGGGGGAAGGGACGAATGAGGCAGGGCCATTGAGAGCTGTTTTGCATAGCAACAGTTTTGCAGCTAACCTCTGGAATGGTCATTTAACCTATCTATAACCTTTAACTGGTTTCAGAGATATGTTAAATAGCTGTGGCCAAGTTTTGGGCCAGGGAGAAGTGAGTGGCGGCTACCCAGGCTGGAACTGAGGCGGCTTCTCTGAGATAGTGCCTGCAGGAGAGGCATGTGGCTTTAGCAGAGTGAAGACCCCCTCTTGGCCAGGTGAGGGGGAGAGCCACGCTGTTTTGGAAAGATGTAGACCCCTGTAGTCATTAGGAGGGAGAGCCACGCGGTTTCAGCAGAGTGCAGACTCCCTCTTGGCCAGGTGAAAGGGAAGACCACGCAGCTTTACCAGAATGGAGATCCCTGCGGCCAGGTGAAGAAGAAAGATGCACGCTTTTGGTGGAGTGTGGCTTTGGTAGAAGAGGCCCACGCGGCTCTGAGGTGCCCCTTTTGGCTGAGTGGCCTGGAAAGCAGGAGAGACTTTGACTGGAACTTGGTACAAAGAACTCTTGCCAGTGAAAGGTGCCGCATGACTTTGGATTAGTTGGAGATCCTGCCTAGACAGACGACACAGCTCAAGTGCCAGCGACCTGAAAAATGGACGTGTGCTCTTTTCCTGATTTACGATACCCGGAGTTGGGACAAGGGAGAAGGGAGCGCTGTGTGTGTGTGTGTGTGTGTGTAGATGTATACCCTTAACGACTTTAATATTTTAAGGAAGGCATTAGGCCTGAATAGCATTAAATAAACATTTTGTTTCCTTTTCACAAATCTCTGGCATTGAGAGATGTCTTTCCAATTGGCGGCGGACAGAAGAGCCTAATAGATATTAGTATACTGTCCTTGGGAGGGGCCCCTGTTTTCTGAAGCAGTTNTCCCCCCCCCCCCCCCCCCGCCTGGACCCTTGTTCCGTAACACACCCAGCCCCATTGTACCCTTCCTTCCTCCCTCGCCATCCAGGCTGCATGGCCCTGCCTACAGACTAAGCCTGGTTGACTGAGGCCAGTAACAGCAATCCTGACCTTTCAACAGAGTCGCACTCTCCCTGGCTCCTCTGCAGCAAAGGGTGGCGACGGGATTCCAAGAGGACACGCAGGGGGATCTGGAAAGGGGCCCATGGAGAGAAAGACCTCCGCTCACTTCCTCCAGGCCCCAGTAACATCACCAACGTACATAAAATGTTTATGTTTTAGATGTTTAAACATTTTAGCTGGCATTTAAGACCTGTACAACCTAGTTCTCCACTTATTTTTCCTCCAACATTACCCTGCTTACCACCTCTCACCACATACCTCCTGTGCAGCCTAGGCAGGCCAGGTGCAAGAATGTCCTCCATGGTAGCTGGTCTCCAAAGATGGCCGAGAATGAACCCCATCTCCCAGGGTCCACACTTGTGCAGCGCTTCCCTCCACCCCAGAATCTGCACTGGGCCTGTGAAACAGCTGAACTCCTAGAATGCGAAGGACAGGATGCTGGGCCAGTCTGGGCCACTGTGACCTAGAAGGTTCTGCTTGTTCACCCTCAGGAGCCCTAAGTCAGCAGGTAGGCAATCCATCTGCACTAAGACTGCCGTGGGGTGGGGAAGTGTAACCTGACCACAGGAGAGGCCACAAGGAGACCTGAGAGCCTCAGCCAGCACAGAAGACCAAGGCCCCAGACTCCTGACAGAGTTGGAGCCATTCCGACCAGCCCTTACCCACCTGGTCCCCTGAGCTCACAGCTCGTGGAGCAAAGAGAAGCAGGGTAAGCTGGGGTGAAAAAGTAACTAAAAATCATCCCTAGTTAAAGCCAGCCACTCCTCTCTTTCCTGGGGATGACCGCCGCCCTCCTGCATCCACACTTTCTCACATTGCCCTTTCAGCTTCGCCTGGCTTTCCTTCTCATCAAGTTTACCCATCCTTCAGGGACCTTCTTGAGTGCTACCTCTTCTGAAAAACCCTCTTGATTATGTCAACTCTCAGCACTTGGGTATTTTGCCCAGCTCTGAGGCATGTATGTGTTTTTGCCCACCGATAGCAGCATACCAGTTTCGTGTGGATAAATGATCCCTTCCCTTTTTTGGTGGAACTGTCTATCATGTTGTCCACTGACCTCTGTCCTGGGTGGGACAAAAAACCTGGCTGGGCCAATCAGCTGCTGTCTCCCTCCAGGGCAGATCCCGATATGGGTGACAGAGCTGATAACAGACAACAGCCGGGAGCTCCTGCTGGCCAGGCGTCCCACACTGCTCTGATCCCAGTTCAGGGCAAGACTGACTCTTCACCTTCTCCTTTGAGTCTCTGAAGGCCCCTGACACAGAGGTAGTTAAGTTCACCAAGTTAAGTTTACATTTCCCAGTCACCTACAATTAAGGTAGACCATGTGACTAGTTCTGACAGATGATATTAGAATGGAAATAACACACGTCATCTTCAGGCTGAGGCTGTAAAAATCCCCCGTGCAAACCTCCAGTCTCTAGAGACCCCTGCATGGTCATCGAGGAGGCTTCATGCTCCAGGTTTTCAGGTGACATGGATCCTCTGTGGGCTGAGTCCCCGAGTGAGTGCAGAGCGGAGCCTCTGCAGACCCACCTGCGATGGGTATGTAGCGTGGCCTAGAAACAACGATTTGGAGGGTGTTTATTACAGCACCGTAACCTGACCTGTCCTGAATAACATACCCAATACTCTTTCAATAAGCTTTTTTTTTTTGCTTAAATTACCCAGTGTTAGTTTTTTGCACCTAAAATTGCTTAACTGATCAACTCTAGCAGCACTTAGCCGTTTCTTCTTACTGCACTTCCTAACGTGCGTCTCTCTTATTTTTTCATTAGCAGGTGAGACCTGACTATTGGGACAATTAAGGTTTATCTTTGCATCCTATCACACTGTAAGACTCTTGATAATTATTCGTTAGGATGAATGCAAAAATGGAATGCCAAAAAATTTTTGAGGAGCCAACTAGATAGATACTTCCTTTTCAACCTTGGTTTCTTATCCATTTTCAACTAAGCATTGATTAAAAGAGATCCTAAAATATGATTGTACATCTGTTTTTATGATGATGGTGGCATATATTGGTTTTCAATCATAGTATAACCAGTTGTCATAACTTCAAAAACTTTATTGAATGCCAAAGGTAAAATACTTTTGAAACATCCAAACAGCAGCAAAATTCAATGAGCTCTTAACTCCTGACAGACACTACATGTAGGGTGTTCAGTTTTTCCTCGTCTTGTCCCACCCCACTCCCATTCCCAACATTTAACATTGCATTGCAGATACATGAAGAAGCAGCAATTTGGAAGTATTTACCCATTGTTCCTGAAGAAATTAATAAATTTCAAATCAGTAAAAAAAAGTGTTTTATGAATCTGATGGACTAGTGAAGAAGAGCCATAGAGAAGAAGGAATCCTTCACTTTTGTCCATTGAAAAAAAATACGTATAAAGTGAAAATGATTTACAGCCTGCTCCCAGTGAAAGAGAGAGAGAGACAATGTCTTTGTTGGAATAATCTTGAAGGTCATGGGACATCAGATATGTGAATAAATTTAAGTGTGTTCTAGATCAGGGCTTTTCAAACGGATTTGTGCACATGATTCACCTGGGGATCTTGTTAAAATGCAGATTCTGCTGCAGGAGGTCAGGGTGGGGCTTCGGACTCACCTGGTGCTGCTGACCCCCACACAGAGCACCCTTGGAAGAGCAGGTGTGGATGCTCCTTGTGTGATAAGAATCACCGCTGCAAGTCAAGGGCTCCTGACAGGCCCACTGAGGACCACACTGAATTTGGGTGTAATTAAGTTGCCCTGAATTTAACTGCTGGTTGGTTTTCCCTGAGTCTATTAGGATGTGGCCACCACCTTTTATCTTATCTCAAAACTACTTCTCTGCCCTGGCTGGCATAGCTCAGTGGATTGAGCACAGGCCTGTGAACCAGAGGATCGCGGTTCGATTCCCAGTCAGGGCACATGCCTGGGTTGCAGGCCAACTCCCAGCAGGGAATGCACAAAAGGCAACCATACATTGATGTTTCTCTCCCTCTCTCCTTCCCTTCTAAAGATAAATAAATAAATAAAATCTTAAAAAAATATATAAGGTAATTATTTAAAAAAAAAAAAACTACTTCTCTGGTAACTTCACTGTCTCTTTAGAAACTAGTCAGGAACACAAAAGCAGGCAAAACAAAGCCCTGAAAAGCGAGAAAGGTATAACAAATTCTATACACCAAAATGTGTAGTAAAAAATGTTTTACTGATATTTAGCTTTATTTATTTTTTTGCCCATTTTTTCCAACAAGACTGGCTATTTATTTGCTCAGGCCAGGGGTTGTTAATAGAAGGCAATGATAAGAAGAGAGTAGACTGCTGGTAGCTTGATGGAGGAGATAAAGATGAAAATACTATGAAAAGCTGATGCTATAATAAAAGATGAAAAACTTATCATAACCTTGGGATAAAGGCATGAAGCCTGAAATTTAGAATTGTCCCCGAAGACATCTCTGTACTCATCAACTCATTGTTTCAGACAGCAAATAAGTATATGTTTTAGGATTATTAATACAGAAAATAGAAAAACTTTTGAAAATGTTGGTGCTTAAAGGGATACTCTAGTTATATAGAAACTTTACTAATGTATAACAATTCTCTGATGATGCTGGATAAATATAACTCTAAGTGTATCCCAATTTTATATAGCATCAATTTCATTATATCTAAAATCTTTATGATCACATAGAGTCAATTTATTTTAAAAATAATATTTCTTTTAAAAAAGGATTTTATTTGTTTATTTTTAGAGAGAAGGAAAGGGAGAAAGAGAGGAAAAGAAACATCAATGTGTGGTCATGTGGTCCCAATGGGGACCTGGCTCACAACCCAGGCATGTGCCTTGACTGGGAATTGAACTGGCGACCCTTTGGTTCACAGCCCCCACTGAATCCACTGAGTTACACAAGCCAAAGGCAAAAAAAAAAATAGTCTTATGATTATAAAATAAGACATGTTTCTGGAGATAGCTGGAAAACATAAAAAGGTAATAAGAAAAAATTTTACCTATAATTCCTCTAATCAGGAATATCCATCAATAATATTTTGGTATATGAGTCCCACTTGGAAAAATTCCAGCCATCATTAATATAACAAGAATAGTTTTATGTGGCATCAATGTAACCTGGCAGCCAAGGAGAGTGGATTGGAAACAATGTGCCCATGTGAAAACAATGACAATGTCACTGTACTAGTCAGTGAGGGCAGCAGACTCCACTGAGTAAGCATATGTACTGTGTGGCTGTCCCATTCAAAATGACTGAGTGAGTAGAGCAATGAATCAGCATCAAATTTTGCATTAGGCTTGAACATTCTTCCATGGAAACTATTTGGATGATTCAGCAAGCTGCTCATGCATCATGTCTTGTGCAGAGTACCTTTGAGAAACAGATGTGGCACCCTGCAACTTCTGGCTTTTCCCAAAACTAAAATCACCCTTGATAAGAAAGAGATTTCAGACCATTGATGACATTCAGGAAAATACAGTCAGGAACGGTTATTGGGAGAACTGTGCAAGGTCCCAAGGTGCCTACTTTGAAGGGGACTGAGGCATCTTTATCCTTTGTACAATGTTTCTTGTTTCTTGTGTCTTCTTCAATAAATGTCTCTTTTTCATATTACATGGCTGGAGACCTTCTGAATAGACCTTGTATATTCTTCTAGTTTTCTCTCTCTTAAGATACTGTGTTATGTTTTTTCTTCTGACCTCAGGTATTCTTTCAAAACATGATATTCAGTCTACATAAGATTCTGCAGAGTTTTTACTTATTTCAACCATTTTCCTTTGTGAGTATTTAGAGACATTTGAGCTTTTGCATTTTTTTCCCCTGAAAGAATCAAGGC
Source organism: Sturnira hondurensis (assembly GCF_014824575.4). Lineage (NCBI taxonomy): Eukaryota > Metazoa > Chordata > Mammalia > Chiroptera > Phyllostomidae > Sturnira > Sturnira hondurensis. The sequence continues at coordinate 34,164 of NW_028091701.1, forward strand.
TATGATGCACATCTTTGCACACTTACCTTTGTGAGCATCTCTGATCATTTCTGCAGACAGTGATTCCCAGCAGTGAAATCACCAGGTCAAGTAACATATGTCCAGGCTCTTGAAGAGCATAGCCACACCGCCAACTAGAAACAATGCACAGTCTATACTGCTTCTAGCAGTGTGCCTATTTCTCCATCCAGAGTCTGAGCCTCCCCTGGACTTTATAAGAATTGTTTTTAAGGGTGACCTTTGGGCTTGTCACCATCCCTCTCAGATGAGGAATGAGTAGAGGGGAATCATTGTCCCTCTCTGCTCCACCAGCACATACCTATCAACTCCTCTGGATCAAACTGAAGATATAATAAATAAAATAAGTATATGGTTTCCATAATCAGCTTTATTTTCTTTATTTTCTTGTTTTACTCATTTTTGCCTTTTATTATTATTTCCTTTCTCTGTTTTTCTCTTGGTTTTTTTTTTTTTTACCTCTTAACACAAAATTAAATTTTGGGCTTCTATATTGTTTTATAATAAGTAAACTGAAGGTTATAAATCCATTCTAATTACTCTTTTAGTTGGATCCTACAGGTTTTATTATGCAAAGCTTTTATTGTTATTCACTTCTAAATATTTTATTTCCATATTGATTTTCTTTTTAAGCTATATGTATTTTTTAGTTTCTAAATGCATATTCTTTTTCTTAAAAAAAGAGTTTATTTATTTATTTTTTAGAAGGGATGGAAAGGAGAGAGAGAGAGGAAGAGAAACATTGATGTGAGAGAGAAACATTGGTTGCCTCTCATACTCACCCTGACTGGGAACTGAACCTGCAAGCCAGATGTGTGCCTGACTGGGAATCAAACCCACTGCCTTCCATTCTGCGCAATGATGCCCAACCAACTGAGCCACACCAGTGAGCATGCATACTCTTTTTCTTTTAAAAATTTATCATAAAACCTGTTCACATATAAAAAGTGTAAAAATATAATGAATATCCAGCTTAAGAAATAAAACTAGAACATATGCTTATAATTTTAAATTTTATTTTTATTTAAGTCATAGATGTACAAGATAAACAAATATCCTGTCTTGCTGGCCCCTCCTCAGAAGTAACTGCAATTACTAATTTAAGGTATATTCTATGAATTGCATGGGGTTCTTTTGGGCTCCTTCTTGTTGATTTTTAATTTTACCCCCTTGCGGTTCATGAGCATGATCTATAATTCTTCAGAATTTATTGAGGCTTCCTTTGTGGCCAGGACATAGTCAATTTCTGTAAATGTTTCAAGTATGTTTGAAAAGAACAGATATGCCGATGTTCTTTTTCTAAAATACAGTCTGATCTCATCACTTCCTCCCTGAACTTCAATGATCTTCAGGCGAAAGACTGAGTCCCCTGGCCTATTATTTGGTCCCAAGCTTCCTCTCTAACCAAGACCTCAGCTGACCTCCCTATGTACAAAAAATATATGTCCATGTAGCTCTTGTTCCTTTTAGGGTCAACTTTCAGAAGAACATTTGAACTGTCAGTGTTGATTTGTAGCGGACAATCCAATGTCTGGCACACCAAAGGTTCAAATAGAATCTCACTGAGCCACCTGGAGATTGGGTTTTCTTCTGAGGGTGGAGTCTTGCTGAGACTGGACAGTCAGTCACCTTATAGTGGGTTGCTCCCTCATCACCAATTCCAGTCTTCACTTACTACTTTCTCTTCCTGAACCCACTGCACCTCACTGAGACCTTCGGTTGCTGTGACCCTCCCTGCTAATTTCTCTGCATTTCCCCTCCCTATCTCTACCTGCCTATGTTGTCCAGTGGCTTTGCCTTCTAGAGACAGCTGCATACGCCCAATCAAGACCTAATCCTGTTGAATCCACATTGAGCTTCTGCTCTGAGGCCCCTGGGATAGAGATGGGAGATTGTGGGGGAAATTAGGTAAGTGACTGTCTTCTCTCTATATTTGTCTTCCAACCTTAGTTGGAATCTCACTTTTGCATTTCCTTCAGCATCTGTTTCAAACTTTTTGATCTCTTTCAAATCCCCAGCATCTCCCCAGCTCCTTTATTCAGCAGAATGATAGTTTGCTACTTTATGGAGAAAGTAGAAAATATCATGTGTGAGCCTTCATCTAGTCTTTTCCACCTCCTTTCCTCCTGTTTTGGAAGTGTCTCTCTTCCTCTTTAGGGTAAGGGTAGTCCTGTCTCCATATGCCTTTGACCCCATCCTCTCCTGTCTTCCCCGTTTTTATCTATTGATTATTTCCTCTGCTCCAGAGTCTCCCCTTCCCAAACACTATCCTTCCTAAAAGTAACCAGCACTCCCTCAGCCTCCATACATTAACTCCTCTTGGAGGCTGAGGTAGCTTTTGCCCCTCTCTATGGGCTCTTATTGACCATTCAATTCTCAATTTGTGTGGCATCTTTCCTGGCCTCTTCAGAGCACTGACAGTCCTGACCACACCCTGCTTCTCAAAACTTTCTCCTACTTCTCTCCCTCTGACACCACTCAGTCTTGAATCCCTTTGTCCTCTTTCTACTTCTTTCTTGGCCCTTTGATCCAGATCTGTCAGGGTTCCAAGTGTTTTTTTTATTCACGATCCCCCATTTTTATTTCTTTATACACCAGGAAAGCACATATTTCATCACAAAGGGATAGAGTTTCTACTAAGCTCTGAGCGAGTGTGACCTAATTGTCCCTACATTACCCCATTTATCAAGAGCTGTCAGATACGCCAAAGTTTTATGTGAAACCCCTCACTTTTAATATGATGAATTGAAACATATTCCAAATTGTGCATGGCAAACAAAACACAGATGGTCCTCCTTAGGGTTGTTCTATTATTTAACTTCCCCAAGGCAGTTTATAAGGCACTTTATTAGCAATGGTAGCTCACACTTATCAAGGGCATGTATGTGTGAGACACTCTTCTAAGTGGTTTGCATGAATGAACTCATTTAATCTTCACAACAATATTACCAACAAAGTGCTAGTATTACCCCTGCTTTATAGATGAGCAGACTACAAGGGACAGCTTCAGTACTTTGTCCTGGGTCACATAGATACTTAATTTAAGAACCAGGTTTTATGCCCTGGCTGGTGTAGCTCAGTGGATTGAGCACAGGCCTGTGAACCAGAGGATCCCAGTTCGATTCCCAGTCAGGGCACATGCCTGGGTTGCAGGCCAGTTCCCAGCAGGGGACTCACGAGAGGCAACCATACATTGATACTTCTTTTCCCCCTCCTTCCCTTCCCTTCTAAAGATAAATAAATAAATAAATCTTTTAAAAAAAAAACCCAAAAGAACCACGATTTAAATCCAGGTGGTCCAGCTCCGGAGTTCAAGGTTTTAACCACTACACTCTATTGCTTTTTTCACTCGGCAGATCAGGAAACTAGGTCCTAGGAAGTTCTGAAGCTGTACAAGGTCAAGGTCACAGGACAGAAGTGGTAATTCGTCAAGTAGGGGTTTGAAGCCATCGCCACAGAGATAGGTACTTGCACTTCTCGCTGTTCCATATTAGCAACCCGTTTCCCCTGCTGAACTGTGACCGGTCTTTGGGTCTCAGACCAGGGACTGGAATACAAACCTTTGTAGGTCTTTGGGTCTCAGACCAGGGACTGGAATACAAACCTTTGTAGCCCGGGGACTCAAAATAGTCCACCCACTGACTTCTGTTAACAACTGCATTTACTTCTCACAACAATCCCCAGGCAGGACAGCAGCTACCATTCAATCAGCATTTCCGTCCATGAGTGTTCTCTCGTAAACCTCATAAACACATTATTCACCCCATTTTACAGAAGAAACAGGCTCAGCGCCGCTCAGTGACTTGCCCAAGATCCGGCTACTAGTAAAGGACAGAGCCAGGATTCTATTTGGGACCACAGAGTCCTCATTCTTGGCCATGAGCTCACACTACCGGTTCTATAGATGGGGAAACTGAGGCCCGGGACAGGACAAGAGCTTGTGTCCACCGAATCGCGGCCACGGGGCTGGGGCACTCTGCATTCCTTCTTTTCCTCTTTTTGAATCGCGGGCTGTCACTGCTAGGCGGGACGCGGAGGGCGAGATGCGCAGGCCGACCCGAGGCTGTCTTTTTCGCCTGTCGTTCGGAGACAGGTGAGGGGAACGCGAAGGTCCGGACCTGACTGACGCGTCCTGTGGCACCAAGACAACGGGGTGGGCGGGAGAACAGGAAGTGCGTTTCCCAAAAGGCGGGACGAGTTCTTCCAACCATCAATGGGAGCGCTGCATCTACGTTCGCTCCGCCCGGAAGGAGGAGCTGATGCCGCTCCTCTGCGGACTCCTCCGGCGGTGTGGCCTGCGCTTGGGCGTCGCGGTGGGTAATTCGGTCGCGCTGGCCAGGCTGACGGGGGAAGGGCGAGGGCGGTCCAGAGAGGCGAGGGTTGACCGGAGGCTGGGTCGGGCCTGCGGTCGGCCCGCGCGCTGTGCGGGGTGTGGCGCGGGGGGTGCGGGGCCCCGGGGGTTTCTCATTTCCTGATGGGGGAACTGTGGCCTAGAGAGGGACAGTAGAGGCCAATAGACCAGAACCTCGTCCCTCTCACAGAGACGTTTTAAAATCGTAATATTAGGTGAAATAAATACTTGTAGCACATTAGGTGAAAAAGCAAAACACAAAATATATCTGAACTGAATACGTAAAATAGGCCTTCGCCGACCACCCCTCAGTTACTCTCGCCGTACTTTGTGCTCCTCTCCATTCTGTGTACCGAACGTCCTTCTACAAGTACTCAGCTCCTTATTTTAAAGCCCTGAGGCAACTTTTGTTAAGAATCCTGAATTTCTCCGGTTATCGGCAGGTGTTGTAGTGCATATATTCTATGTTCTGTCATAAATTCAGCAGGGCTTGGAGCAGCGTCTGTGATCAAATACATTGATATTTTCTTAGCTAAATATGTTGTTTATTTACACCAAAAGGGATGAAGAACAACCTTAAATAGCCTGATCTTAGATCACATCGAGTTTTAAAACTTAAAAAATTTGGTTTTCAGAAAAAAGACTTGAGAATTGCAGATAAGGGGCCGGGATCATAATTTCATTGTTCACTCACATTTCTCACTGACTGGGGGTTCCAGAGTTCCTGAACTGTGCTTTTGTATGGTCCTCTCTGGTTTCCATCACTAACTGGGCGGGTCACCTGTGCCCTCTCAGCCTCAGTTTTCTCATCCCCAAAATGGAGTCAATAATGCTTTCCTAGTAAGGTTCTGGTGAGGAGTAAATGAGACCATGCACGTGAAGTACTGACACTATGCCAAGCACATGGTACAGATGGTTATGACTGAGATTTATTTACTCCACAAACATTTCTTATTTTGAAATTATTTGGATAGGCAGTAGATGACCATCGTTAACCTCCTCTACCCAATCCATCCTCATAGAGATCACTGATTTCTGTGCATAAACGAGCCTGTATCTCTTTCACCTGCATTTTCCTCTGTCTTTTTCCAAATTATAGCATTCTGTGCCATTCTATACTTCATTCTTTTTTTTTAAAGATTTTATTTATTTTCAGAGAGAGGGGTAGGGAAGGAGAAAGAGAGGGAGAGAAACATCACTGTGTGGCTGTCCCCCCCCCCCCCCCCCCCCCACCCCAGGCCCCTCACCTGGACCTGGCACACAACCCAGGCATGTGTCCCCACTGGGAATTGAACCCGTGACCCCCTCAGCTCATAGGTGTGCGCTCAATCCATTGAGCCACGCCAGCTGGGGTTGTTCTTTGTTCTTATTAGCACTTATTTTGAATGTCACTTAACATATTTACATATTTTTCTTCTCTATTAAGGTATATAACATACCTATAAAATGTGTAAAATGTTAAGTTTGAAGAATGAAAATTAAATGAACATCCCCAACTTAAGAAATAGATTTTCATATCCTCAAAGCCCCCATTAAATCTTTTTCTCCCTTCACCAAATATAACCACTGCCCTGAGCATTGTTACCCATCTCTTGTTTTTCTTTGTTTTTACTGTTGATGTATCTCTAATGAGTGCAATGTACAGTTTTGCTAGCTTTTTAATTTTACATAACTGGGAACCTAATATACATTTTGTGTGAATTAACTTTTGTGTGTGACATGTATATCAGATGCCTCCATGTTGATGTGAGTAGCCCTGAATTTTGTGATATGATTGATTATACATGCTTTATGTATACACACATCCATCTTGTTTGGGACTCTGTGCTTCCTGGATTTGCATGTCTATTTCCTTCCCCAAGTTAGGGAAGTTTTCTTTCATTACTTTTTCAAATAGATTTCCAATTCTTGCTCTTTCTCTTCTCCTTCTGGCACACCTATGATGTGAATGTTGGAACGCTTGAAGTTGTCCCAGAAGCTGCTTACAATATCCTTGGTATTTTTCCATTCTTTTTCTTCTTCTTGTTCTGATTGGTGGTTTTGCCTCCTTATGTTCCAAATCATTGGTTTGATTCTTGGCCTCATCCACTGTACTGTTGTTTCCCTGGAAATTGTTCTTTATTTCAACTAGTGTATCCTTCATTTCTTTTTTTTTTTTTTTTATCCTTCATTTCTGACTGGATCTTTTTTATGCTGTTGAGGTCCTCACTAAGTTCCTTGAGCATCCTTATAACCAGTGCTTTGAACTCTACCTCTGATACATTGCTTATCTCCATTTGTTTAGTTCTTTCTCTGGAGTTTTGATCTGTTCTTTCATTTGGGCCATGTTTCTTTGTCTCCTCATATCAGCAGACTCCCTGTGTTTCCACATATTAGGTAGAGATGCTTTGACTCCCTGTTTCGGTAATATGGTCTCATGTAGTGGGTGTCCTGTAGGATCCAGTGGCACAGCCTCCCCTATCACCCAAGCTGGGTACTCAGGGTACACTTTTCATGTGGGCTGAGTATACCCTGCTCTTATAGTTGAGCCTTGGTTGCTATTTGCAGGTCAATGGGAGGGACTTACCCAGACCACTCAGCTGCAAGGATTGGTTGTGATCACTGACCATGAAACTCCACCCTCTGTGGAGGAACAGTTGTGCAGGGGCAGGCTGGGGCAGGCTCCAACATGGTCTGTAGCTGTCCACTGGGTGTGCTGGCCCGTGGGTTTCCCAGGTGGTGCATGCCAAGATCAGCCCCCACCTGTGTCTTGCCCGGAGCCACCCTGAGTGAGTTACAAAGCAATCTGAGATGCTGCTCCTTGTGCTGGGCTTGGAGATTTCCAGGTGAAGCCAAGCTGTGAATCCAGGCTGCTAGTTCTGGGCCTGGGGCTCACTGAGGCCAGCTGTTGCTTGTTTGAGAGGATTTAGGAAGTGGTCAAGCCTGGGCTAAGACCAGCCATTCTTAAGGAAAAGCCACTGTTAACAGCTTGGGTGGGTTGGAAAGTTGGGTGGGGCAGAGCCTCAGGGGATCTCCAGGGTGGGGCAAACAGTGTTAGGTTAATGAGTCTCAGATAAGGCACCCACCTACTGGTTCTTTGGCTCTGTGGGAAGTGGGGGAGGAGGGCTCAGAAAAGGAACAATGGGCTCTGCCCCCCTTTCTGTCTGAGAGAAAGCTGTCCCTCATTTCTTGCCTTGATGCCAGACACTTCGATTTCCCCCTGTATGCCACTGGATTTAGGAAGTTGTGAAGCCTGGGCCAAGACCATCCATTCATATGGAAAAGCAGCTTGGGTGGGCCAGTAAGTTGGGTGGGGTGGGGTCTCTGGGCATCACCAGGGCAGGTTAAACAAAGTTAGCCAGGTGGATGGATTCTTAGATAAGGCACCAGTCTGCCAGATCTGTAGGGGGAGGGCCCAGAAAAAGGACAGTAGCTTCAGCTCTTTTTGATGCCAGACACCTAAGACTCCTCTTACATACTACTGGTGGCCCTCAAGCCTTCACCCTGGTGCCAGAATCCACAGGGAGTGAGTCTGAGTAGGTGAGTCCATGTGTGGGTTCTTTAAAAGGAATTGCTTGGCGTTCTAGCAGTTCCTTCCATTGACTCAATCCCTGCTGGTTTTTGCAGCCAGAAGTTGTGGGGACCTATCTTCCTGGCACTGGAACCCTGGTCTGGGGACCTGGTGTGGGCTGGGACTCCTTGCTCCTGAGATATTCCTTCTGAGTTTTTATCCACATGGGTGTGGGACCAGCCTGTTCCACATCTGCACCCCTTCTAACAGTCTGGATGGATGTGGTTTTTTTAATTCTGTAGTTGTCAGACTTCTATTCAACTTGATTTCTGTCAGTTCTGAGCAATAGTTATTTTATATTTCGTAATTTCTTTGTGGTTTTGTGAAGAGGCGAGCCATGTCTTCCTATGCCTCTATCTTTATCAGAAGTCTGTTTTGGCATCTTTTATTGAAAAGTTTGCTTTGATCTGGCATTCCATTTCTCCAACATGCCAATTATGTATACATGTATAGATTTCAGCTTCTGAGTCCTCTATTCTGTTACATTGTTCTTACTTGTCTACTTCTATACCGATATCATATTTTATTCATTACTCCAGCTTTATAATAAGTTGGTATCTGGTTGGACAAGTCCTCCTGCCTTTATCTTTTCCAAAAATGTCTTTGCTGATTTACTTTTTTGTTTTCTTTGTAAATTTTATAATTATCTTGTCAGATCACACACAGGCACATGAAGCCTGTTGGGAATTTGACTGGGACTGCAATGATTTAGTAGCACTGGATTAATTTGGATTTTTAAGTGATTGTTTTCAACATTTTGTTCTTAAGTATTGTGTTTGCTGTAGGTGTTTGTAGATGTCTTTTAGTAGATAAAGGAATTTTCTTGTATTCCAAATTTAAGAGTTTTTAGTATGATTAACACTGAATTTGTATCAACTGTGAAATGCTCATATATATGCCTTTTCTTCTTTATTCTGTGAATACGGTGACTCATAATAATTAATTTGCCCCCCAGCTTGCTTGGGATATTGATATGAAACATTATATTGATTTTCAAATATTAATCATTGCTGAGGTAGACTCATCTTGTTCACTATGTGTCACCGTTTTTACACGGCCAGGTGTTGTTTAACATTTTGCTTATGGAGGATGGTTAACAGCTATGTTCCTGGAAGATGCCAGCCTTTCATTTTGCTTTCTTTTGAAGACTTTGTCAGGATTTAGTGCCCAGCTTATGTCAGTCTTCTCAGATGAATTGGGTGGGGTTGCTCTTTTCCCGTCTCTGGGATATTTTGTATAACATTTGATATTATCTGTTCCTAGAATGTTTGGTAGGACTTACTGATAAATCTATTGGGACCTGAAGTTTTCTTTGTGGGAAGATGGATTTCCCATAAAATGTCTTCAATAGTTGTGTAACTTTTTAGGTTTTCAAATAATTCTTTAGTCAATTTTGAATGAATTTTTAATGACTTCACATATTTTTAAAACTTCAGACTGCTGTAAGTTATTTATAATAGCTTGTAAAAATATTGGTATCTGCAGTTAGTTTCCTTTTCTTATTCCAAGTTTTTATTTGTAAGTCCTCTCTCAGAAAATCTTGTCAGAGGTTTGTCACTTTAATTATGTTTTTTCAAGGAATAATTTTGGTTTTGTTGATCTCCTGAGGTATGCATTTCTTCCCATTAATTTCTGTTGTTCATCATTTACTTTCTTTGGATTTAATTTGCCGTTCTTTTAATAGATTCTTTAGATGGCCCCTTTTCAAAAATACGAGCTAGTTGGTGAAAGACAAACACCATATGATCTTACCTATAAGAACTCTAATGAGCAGAATAAACTAACAACAAAACCAACTAGAGACATGGAAACAGGGACAGACTGACAGCTGCCGGGGTTGAGGGGGATGGTGGGGAGAAGGGGAAGGGACTAGTCAAAGACCATGTATGAGGGACCCACGGACATGGACAATGGTGTGGGGATGGCCTCTGGGAGTGGGGCAATGGAGTGGGGGGTGGCCTGGGTGGAGGAGGACAAAGGGGCAAACAATGGGCCAACTATAATAGAATAAACAAGAATTAAAAAAATCTATGAGGAAAATATGAAAAAAAGATAAAAAATGGAAACATTTAATACTTTTAATATCCCTCTACTGTTTTAATTGCCTCATGCCAGTTTTTATGTATAATATTTTATTGTTTTCTAATTTTCATTAATACTTCTTCTTTAATAATAAGTTAGAAATATGTTTCTTAAATTCTGAGCAGAGTTTTTCCTGTTATCTTTTTGTTTCTGGTGCCCAACTTTATTGCATTGTTGTCAGAGAACATGTTCTCTGTGAGAGCACTCCTTTATTTTGCTGAGACTTGTTTTCTAGCCTAGTATTGGCAATTTGCATAATTGTTCTGGGTATATTTGAAGATTTTGTATTCTGTAGCAGTGCAGTGTTCTATGCATGTCCATGAGATTAAACTTTTTGCTGTGTTGTACAAATCTTTTCTAATCTTACTGATTTTTAATTCATTTTATTAACTATCGATAGAGATATGTTATAATCTCCCACTACGGTTCTGGATTTGTATGTTTATCCTTGTAGTCTTGATCATTTTTGCCTTAACTGTTTTGAGTCTCTGTTATTAAGGTGCCTAGACATTTAAAATAGTTATATCTTATTGGATTTGAACTTTTCTTTTTCGTTTTGTGGTGACCTTCTTAATCTCTAGTAATGCTTTCTGCCTTAGAGTTTATGAGTATTTTGTGTCATAGCCAGACCAGCTCTCTTTTAGTTAGTTCACAGAGCATATATTTTTCTGTCCTTTTACTTTTAATTTTTTGGTATTCTTATATTTTAGAAGCAGCTCTTACATAGCTAGATTTTATTCATGATTCAATTTCACATTTTTTCATTGTTGTTCAAGTACAGTTGTCTCCATTTTCCTGCCACCACGTTCCCCTGCCCTACCCATTCCCACTAATTTCACATTTTAAAAAAATGTAGTCTTATAACCTAGCTATCTTCTTAAAGATGCTTTCTTCGGAGGGCCCAAGTCTCCAAAGTTTCTAGAATAAAAGTCCAAATTCTTTAGCCCCACATAGTCTAACCTTGTGCCCAGAACAATCACTGCACAATAATGAGTATTCAGCACATAAAAATGGAGTGGATAAAAGAAGATACTCATCCTAGTGATAGGAAGTAAGCTTGGCAGGACTTGATGCCTGGCTGGATCTGAGGGTGAGGGAGAGGAGGGTCAGGTCTGTGATGTCTGTATGACTGCTTGGACTGTGCCACCTAAACCAGATGGTCTGTAAAGAGGACCTGGGAGGACCAGTGTGGAGGATCCTGGAAGAAGGAGGAGACCCGTTTAGAATTTGTTGAGGTTGGGATGCTGGTGAGATATTCTCAAGGAAATCTAGTACACAGTCAGAGAAACTGATTCTGAGACACCGCATCTTCCCAGCTCTCTGGTCCAGTTGGTGATGCTGTTGAAAAGAACAGTAACTAGCGTTTTTGTGCATCTCCTATGTGTCAGGTCCTTGGCAAACCTTTAGTAGTCATATCATGTTTAAATTTATCTTATGTCTTAAATATAGTAATTATTATCCCCATGTTACACAACAGATGAAAAGACAGGTTTAGGAAGATTTAATATGTTAGCTAAAAATGTTTCTGTGCTATATTTGTCTAGGTAACAGCCAATTTCTTGTCAGATAATGATATAACCTGAGGTGAATGTTAAAACCTCAGAATTCCAGGCCCCTCTATAATCAGAACCTCCAGGAAAGAGGCCAGGGATGTGTATTTTTAATGCACAGTTTAGGTGATTCTTACGATCAGGCAGGCTTAGCAAGAACTGGTTTCAAAGCCATCTGTCTACTTCTAAACCCATGTTCTTAGCTGTGGCAGGAGCAGGCTTTTTGATCAGGACTTATCTAATAGTTTTATCAGCTCTAATCTTCATGCACTGTGGGAAGGTAATGTTTTAGTAGAGAGCAGGAGATTTTAAATAACCTCAGTCCTATGATGTCAGTTTTATTAGTGGTTTGGGCGAAGAAAAGGAAACTAACATTTATTAAGTGTTTACTAGCAGTTCTGGAAGCAGCGAACATTATTCTATTTTTTTAGTGAGAAAATGAGTCTCAGCTAAATTTATCGAGGCCATAGATCTAGTAAGTGGCTGAGCCAATGTTCAGACCCAGAACCATCTAATAGTGAAAGAGGCTAACACTTACTTGGTACTTAGTCTATTACCAGGTTTTTATGTGTAATACCTCATGTAGTCTTCATGGTAACTGTGTGGAGGATGTCTCTGTTACTATTCTGATATTACAGATCAGAAACTAAAGCACATGGAGGTGGTGTTTCCCGCTTTCATGCCTAAGTGGTGCAGCAGGCTGTGAAGGCAGGTGTTCTGGCTGGCTCCAGAATGCACCCTTCTCACCACTGCCCAGTGTGCTTTGACCAGCCCCCGACTTGTGTCCTTTTCAGTTACGTAGTATTCAGCACAATGACCTTGATTTTAAAAACCATAACAAATTTATATTTGTTAATGCAAATGCACACAAAGTCTAGAACATTGTTTTTGGTGTGCTCTAGAACAAATGAAAACTTGATTTCATTTATTTCTTTTTTAGCTCCTTCACCATGCAGGGTAACACAAGAAGGGTGGGCATCATGACTGACGTCCACCGGCGGTTCCTCCAGTTGCTGATGACTCACGGAGTGCTGGAGGAATGGGACATCAAGCGCTTGCAGAAGCATTGCTATAAGGTCCATGACTGTAAGTATCATTTTCCTGTTCCCAGAATGCCCTGGTATTGTGCAATCAGGGACTAGTGACATTGGTATAACGTCATGTATCCAGTCAACCTATACTCCTGACCTGGGCGCTCAGGTCTCTCAAAACGCCCACCACCCCATCCTTCTTATCTCATCTTTCACTTTTTTTTTGTTAAAGTAAACCTGACATTTAGTACAGTATTAGGTAAGCCTTGGCCTCTGAAGGATTAGAGTCATGGTTCACACCAGGCCTCCAGCACCTTCTCCAGCCTGAGTTTCATCACCACTAAAATGAAGATAATTAACTGTACTTGACACATACTGTGGTTCAGAGGGTTAAGAGACATATGTACAAAACACCTGACATAGGGAAAGTGCTCACTTGGCTATTGGTACTCGGGGCAGCTTAGCATAGTGGTTAAGGGCACAGCCTTGGAGTTGGCCATACCTGGAGAAAGTACCTTTCCTGCCCTGTACCGGCTGTAGGCATTTGGGACATCTCAGTGGGTTGTTCAAATGGGTAAATAGATAATACACATGAAGCACTTCGAGACAAGACTTGGTGCATACTAAGTTTTTAGCAATTGGAGGTAGCAATGGGATCAATGTTGATAGACTGGTAAGATCAATATTGGTAGGGTCTTGTTGAGTTGAGTGTCAGTATGGGTAGATTTTGTTGAGTGAAAAAGAAAGTTTATAAATTGTACTTGTATGGTGTCATCATGTTAAGTTTTTTGTAAAACTTAATGATGTTTATTGTTAGCGAATACGTAATCTGCATGTAAAAAATATAAAAGTGGACTAGAAGGATGTGCAACACACTCATGAAGTGCTTTCCTTTGGGGAAAGGAGGAGAGAAGTAGGTTTATCACCAGAAATTGAAAGACACTTTATCCTATTTTGTTCTTTTATTGACAAAAAAGACTTGAGGTGTTATTAGTTTAGTCTCACGGTTGTCACTTTTGATGAATAGAAATATAGGTTTTTTATTCTGTGATTTGTCTTTTTTGTCTATATTTTTAATTTTCAAAAGGAGAGTGGAAAAAACAGGTGAGCCAAGCTGAGAGGGTAAGGAAAGGTTTGGAGTACCCAGGTGAAGGGACACGAGAAATGGTGCCACATCTGGAGAACTGCCATCTGTGGCGTGAGGGATGTGTGCGTCAGATAGGAGAGAGTGAGTACAGAAATAGGTCTTTGTTTTCATGATATGCAGAAGAAGGAGTGTGGGGAGGGTGGTATGTTAGAGAAGAGAAAAGGAATGAGCCATTGGTCCATTGAGGTGTTCTATAGAGAATTCTGGAAGCTTTGGTGCACATCCACAAAAGGTTGACAGGTTCTACAGTAAGGAAACCTGGACTTCCGCCAAGATGGAGGCATAGGTGGAAACACTGTGCCTTCTCCCACAACCAAGTCTGAACACAACAAAGGTTTGGAGAACTAGGACACACCCAAAGACCAGAAAACGAAATTATACAGAAGTCCGACAACTACGAACTGTTCAACGGGGACGGTAAGAGAGGTGGAGCCAGCAGCGGAGCTGGGTCGGGCAGGACAGATCCTCTGACCTAGGCGTGCAGGCAGCCCGGAACCAGTCGGGGGGTGGGGCAGACTGACCGCAGTTGCACATTCGCGCACAGTGAGACGGACCACACAGGCCCCAGGGGGTGAACCCAGTGGTGGAGGGCTAACAGCGGTGGCACACTTGCGTGCAGTGGAAGGAAACGCGTGGGCCTGGTGACGGTGGTGGCTGCGGCACCGGTGGGGGACGCGGAGGCAGGTGGCAGACGGGAAGCCATTGTCCCTCTTTGACCCTGCCCCCACATACAACGTGACAACCTAGCGACTTAGTTGCCCTATTCTAGTGAACACTTTAGGGCTCTGATCCTGCTACGGAACAGGCACGAACAGCCCAAAAGATGGTGCAAGAAGAACTCAAGTCCTAGAGCCAATAACTCTAAGCGACCCAGAAATTGCCAGCCTCTCAGAAGCACAATTCAGGACACTTTATCAGGATGCTCACAGAACTGGTAGATTATAGTCACAAATTAGAGGAACATAGTCACAAATTAGAGGAACATATGAAGGCTAAACTAATTGAAATGAAGGGAGATGCACAGGAAACCAATAGTGATGGAAAGGAAACTGGGACTCAAATCAATGGAATGGACCAGAAGGAAGAACAAAACATCCCACCAGAAAGGAATGAAGAAATGAGAATTCAAAAAAATGAGGAGAGGCTTAGGAACCTCCAGGACATCTTTAAACGTTCCAACATCCGGATTATAGGGGTACCAGAAGGGGGAAAGAAACAGCCACGAGTGGAAAACTTATTTGAACAAATAATAAAGGAGAACTTCCCCAGTCTGGCAAAGGAAATAGACTTCCAGGAAATCCAGGAAGCTCAGAGAGTGCCAAAGAAGTTGGACCCAAGAAGGAACACACCAAGGCACATCATAATTACATTAGCCAAGACTAAAATGAAGGAGAGAATCCTAGAAGCAGCAAGGGATAAGGGGACAGTCACCTACAAAGGAGTACCCATCAGACTGTCAGCGGATTTCTCAAAAGAGACCTTACAGGCAAGAAGGGGCTGGAAAGAAGTATTCCAAGTCATGAAATCCAAAGACCTACAGCCAAGATTGCTTTATCCAGCAAAACTTTCATTTAGAATGGAAGGACAGATAAAGTGCTTCTCAGATAAGGTCAAGTTCAAGGAGTTCATCATCACCAAGCCCTTATTATATGAAATGCTAAAGGGACTTATATAAGAAAAAGAAGATGAAAAATATGAACAGTGAAAGGACAGCAAACTCACAGTTATTAACAACCACACCTAAAACAAAAGCAAACCAAGAGGACAGCTATATCGGGAGCAGAACCATAGAAATGAAGAACACATGGAGGGTTAGAAACGGGGGTGGGAGGAGGAGAAGGGAGGAGAAGGCACAGAAAATAGCATAGATGGTAGGTAGAAAATAGATAGGGGGGAGGGCGAGAATAATGGGGGAAATATAGAATCTAAAGAAATTGAGACACGTGGTTATAAACTAAGGGGGGAGAATAGTGGGGGAGGGAGTGTGTGGGTGGAGGGGAATGAAGGGGGGAATAGAAAAACTGTAATGGTATAATCAATAAAATATATTTTTAAAAAAAGAAAACCTGCTTATTACTTTTGTTAATCTTGTGTATCCAAACTTAATTGACCTACAAATAACATACTTTGGGAAACCCTGGAAAAGAAAATATGATGCGTGGGAAAAGAATAAGTCTTTTTGGTGTGTCGTTTTATAGATCCTGAAGTACCCATAGTATATATATGATAGAAGTGTTTTTTTTTTCTTCTCTTAATTCTGTAGAAAGAGTAGGCCTCCTGAAGGATTTGAAACAGGATATGAGATAATTAGTTTGGGATCTCTCCTTCTGGTGAGAATGTACCTGCTCTGATTGCCTACACTGTGGTGGACAGGGTCTTTGTTGAGAGCCTTCTTCAAGGAAAGAAGGCTCAACAGGGCTTTAAAAGGCACAACAGGGCTTTAAACCTACCCCACAATATTCTCTAGGAATGGGCGTAGCAGGCTTTTCTTAATCTTTTATCTACATAACAATTCATTCCTTCTTCCATTAGTGTCGTACATACGCACATGTCTGGGATGTGAGCTTTATTGATGGGGAAGTTTTGTAGCTCACTTCAAAGAGCCATACTAAGATCGAAAGTGTTTTTGGCTTTACTTGACCTTTAAAGTTGTTATGATCTAATTTAGGAAAGTCCTGTAGAATGTGTCTAGGAACTGATTTATTCTCAAACTTTATGTACCATTTCTGCACATTAAGATATGGTTATGGCTAGGGTAGTCAGGATAGAACTATTGTATGCTTTCTCCTATCCTGCATTAACAAAAAAGGTTGTTCACAAGCATTATTCTTACTTGAGAAGTTTTAAACAAGGAACGATGGAAAGAAATGATCTAAAATTAAGTAAATACTTATAAAATCCAATGTTATCAATCTCTTATTTTTTTAAGAGATGCCTGGAAAGACCCCTTTACCGACTAGAAACATATAGTTTCTGAGAGAAATAAAAACAAAGGAGTAATTGAAAGTGCAAGTTACACTAATTGCCCTTTTATGTGGTGTTTATGCAGTTCATCAGAATACTTTCTGTTTTGGGCTTTGCTTTGAGCACTCTTCTTACTGTCACTAGGGGAAAACAAATTCCCAAGTCTCTGGGGCTAATGAATTTAGCTTTTGTTCTGATGTTCTGGTGGAAAGGCTTGGGTTTGGCCTTTCTGAATGGTTCCCGGACCTTTGTTCTTACTGCCCTTTAGATTCTGTGCCAGGGTTTGGTACGTGAATGTGATTGTCCAGTGCAGCCTCCTGAGAATCTCATGGGTGCCAAGTCTCTGCTGGGGGCTGGTGGCACAGAGGTAAAGCTTTTGCTTCATCTTGGGTCTCATGCGTCATACAGATACAGACTCAGATGATTCCAGTAGAAGTTCCCTGATGGAAGTAGGCACAGGAGGCTTATGGAGTGAAGGTTAAGGAGACTTGGATTTGAGGATTTCCGCTTTGGACTGAGATGGAGTGACAGGGATCAGTTTACCTTCTGTGTGAAATGTTGGGTTGGCCAAAAAGTTCATTTCTTTTTTTCTGTAAGATGGCTCTAGTAGCACATAGTTGTATTTAACTTCCTTCTAAACAATTTTCTTTGATTGTATTGTGACAGCTGTCATATCAGCGTGCATTTTAAAAAACTTATCAAAATTGGTGAATTTTTGTGTAGCCATTTTATTTGATTTTTTAAAATATATTTTATTGATTATGCCATTACAGTTGTCCTATTCCCCCCTTCATTCCCCTCCACCCAGCACACCCCCTCACCCACCATTCCCCCCCTTTAGTTTATGTCCATGTGTCTCAAGTTCTTTAGATTCTATATTTCCCATGCTATTCTTGCTCGCCCCCTGTCTATTTTCTACCTACCATCTATGCTACTTATTCTCTGTACCTTCTCCCCCTTCTCCTCCTCCCACTTCCCTGTTGCTAACCCTCCATGCAATCTTCATTTCTATGGTTCTGCTCCCGATATAGCTATCCTCTTAGTTTGCTTTTGTTTTAGGTGTGGTTGTTAATAACTGAGAGTTTGCTGTCCTTTCACTGTTCATATTTTTTATCTTCTTTTTCTTAGATAAGTCCCTTTAACATTTCATAGAATAAGGGCTTGGTGATGATGAACTCCTTGAATTTGATCTTATCTGAGAAGCACTTTCTTTATCTGTCCTTCCATTCTAAATGAAAGCTTTGCTGAATAGAGCAATCTAGTCTTTGGATTTCATGTCTTAGAATACTTCTTTCCAGCCCCTTCTTGCCTGTAAGGTCTCTTTTGAGAAATCCGCTGACAGTCTGATGGGAGCTCCTTTGTAGGTGACTGTTTCCTTATCTCTTGCTGCTTCTAGGATTCTTTCCTTCATTTAATCTTGGGTAATGTAATTATGATGTGCCTTGGTGTGTTCCTTCTTGGGTCCAACTTCTTTGGGACTCTCTAAGTTTCCTGGACTTCCTGGAAGTCTATTTCCTTTGCCAGATTGGGGAAGTTCTCCTTTATTATTTGTTCAAATAAGTTTTCCACTCGTGGCTGTTCCTCTTCCCCTTCTGGTACCCCTATAATTTAGATGTTGGAACGTTTAAAGATTTCCTGAAGGTTCCTAAGCCTCTCCTCATTTTTTTGAATTCTCATTTCTTCATTCTTTTCTGTTTGGTCATTTTTTTCTTCCTTCTGGTCCACTCCCTTGATTTGAGTCCCAGTTTTTTCCCATCACTATTGGTTTCCTGTGCATTTCCCTTCATTTCAATTAGTTTAGCCTTCATTTGTTCCTCTAATTTGTGACTAAAAGCAACCAGTTCTGTGAGCATCCTGATCACCAGTGTTTTTAACTGTGCATCTGATAGGTTGGCTATTTCTTGGTCGCTTAGAATTATTGGCTCTGGGGCTTTGAGTTTTTCTTGAGCCATAATGTATTGGTCTGGTTGTGCCTGTTATGTATGAGGGGCACAGCGTTAGGTGTTCACCAGGGCGGGACCACTCAGTCGCTCTGTAGTGACGCTGTATGTGGGGGTGGGGTCAAAGAAGGGCAATGGTGGTCCCCTCTGCTGCTTCCTGCCGCTGGGGCCTGCGTGGTCTGTCTCACTGCTTGCTCCTTTGCCTAGTTTATCTGTGCGGGAATGTGACCGTGGTCAGCTGGCCGCCTTGTGCCCTCACTGGGTCCCACCCCATGCCTGGGATCTGCCAACTGCCGCCCGTATGCTTGGGTCCCTGGGTCGGTCTGGCCGATTTTTTCTGTGAGACCCCACTCTGCCAGTCGCTGGTTCCGCCCCTCTTACCGGTCTAGATGATCTGTTCGTTGTTGTCGGACTTCCGTATGGTTCAATTTTTGCCACAGCCCGCTGCAGCAAGGGTGGTCACGAGGTGAGACGAGGGACTTAGAATTAAAAGAGTGGAGAGGACCAAATGCTCTGCTGGCAAATGGCAACTTCATTCAAGGAACAGCTGTCTTAAATACAAACTGTTAACGCCTGAAGCAAGACTGCAAGGAACTAGAAACAATGTTGTTTTTCAAAGTTCGTGCACTCCCTTAAGCTATCAAAAGGGCAAGAAGTTCTCATAACCGTCTTGGAACATGACACTCATGCCAAAATCTTGTTATATCCTTCAAGGCTGGGAACTAGAAGGTTAGGAAAGTGGCAAGGTACCGCCGGCTCCAGGGACCAGAAACCAAGTTCATCCACCATTTTCACAGTGGAGAACTCTGTCCTTGATCCCCTTGTGGCCTGGCGGGCCCCCACAAATTTTCTATGTTTTGATTGCGTTTTTGTTATTAAAACTTTGTTGTCTTTAAACTTGGTTGTGTGAGGACGCACAGTGTTTCCACCTACACCTCCATCTTGGCCGGAAGTTCTGTGTAGCCATTTTAATAATGGAGATGGAAGAAAATACACAACATTTTGGCATATTATCATATTATGGTTTATTATTTCAAGAGGGAAAAAACGCAACTAAAATGCAAAAAAAGATTTATGCAGTGTATGAAGAAGGTGCTGTGACTGCTGGAACATGTCAACGGTGGTTCGTGAAGTTTCATGCAGAGATTTCTTGGTGGACAATGCTGCACAGTTGGGAGACCAGTTGAAGTTGGTAGTGATCAAATCAAGAAGTTGAGAACAATCAGCATTATACTATGCAAGAGACAGCCAACATACTGAAGATATCCAAATCAATAAAGTTATTGCTGAAAATAAAAAATGTGTCTTTTATTTTATGGAGAAAACCTTATGGACTTTTGGCCAACCCAATAATTAAAAAATGGACAGAATATATGAAATACTGGACATTAGTCAGTGCAGGGCAGTAATTGTTTGCCAGACAGGCAATGAGGGTTTTTTCCCTCTTGACACCAAATACTCTTTGTTTTTTATTTTTCTTTTAAGATTTTATTTATTTATTTTTAGAGAGAGGGGAAAGGAGGGAGAAAGAGAGGGAGAGAAACATCAATGTGTGGTTGTCTCTCGTGTGCCGCCCCCCACTCGGGACCTGGCCCAAAACCCAGGCCTGTGCCCTGACTGGGAATCAAATTGGTGACCCTTTGGTTTACAGGCTGGCACTTACCCACTGAGCCATACGAGCCAGGGCACTTTTGGTTTTTCCTAACACTGCCTCTCCAGTTCTCTGGACACCAAGCTGGATGTCCAGTAACTCAATTCAGTTTCAACACTGTCTACCTGGCGTATCAGATCCCACAAGTTAAGGGGGCTCAGTCCCACAAGACTACTTTTACGACACCCTCCTCAGTTTCCATAATTTGCTAGAATGGCTCACAGTTACCAAGAAAACCCTCCACTTACCTCTGTGTGGCCTGATGCAGCAGGTGTTTCTTACAGAAAATTAAAGAGACCCTAAGGAGCAGGCCATAAGTAAGATAAACAGGACCTTTTGGGCTTAAAAAAAGGACTAATCAACAACTATCTGCACAGAGTTTTAAAAGCCAACAGCTATTTCTGATAAAACTCTTAGCAAAGTAGGAAAAGAAGGGAACTTCCTTAATCTGATAAAGGGGATCTGTGTAAACATCATACTTAATTGTGAAAGATTTAAGCTTTCCCCTTAACAGTAGGAGCAAGACAAGAATGTCCATTCTCACCATTTCTGTTCTAACCAGTACACTTAGGCAAGAAACAAAAGGAAGAAGTAACTCTTTCTTTTCAAAGACATGATCTTCCGTGTAGAAAGTCTGTTGGAATTTTCACAAAAGCCACCAGAATTGATAGGTGAGTTCAGTAAAGTTGAGGGTACAACATCTCACTTTTATCCACTTGTTTAGTGTCTGTTGGTATTTATTCCCTAAATTCACTCATTCTTTAGTGGTTGCCAACTTGCTGTGAGGGACTATTTATACTCCAGCACCAACATTTTGTAATGAATTATGCTGTGTTGTTTTATTTTAACTTTTAGTGGGTTTTTAAATTATCTGTTATCCTAAGGACAAATTAGGTAAAATATCTAAAATTTTAGATTAAAGAATTAAGATTCGAACCCTGGCTGGTATGGTTCAGTGGATTGAGTGCCAGCCTGTGAACCAAAGAGTCACTGGTTTGATTCCCAGTCAGAGCACATGCCTGGGTTGTTGGCCAGATCCCCAGTAGGGGGGCACTTGAGAGGCAACTACACGTTGATGTTTCTCTCCCTCTCTTTCTCCTTCCCTTCCCCTTCTCTAAAAATAAATAAATAAAATATTTTAAAAAATAAGATTTGACATTATTTTATTGAGCAGAATAAGTAATATGATGTTCAGGCAACAAAACCATTAACTTAAATACATGTACCAAAAATGGATTAGTGCATACAGTATCAAAGGAACATTGGGGCTTGATAAATATTTTCTGTTTTGTCAAACTGTTACCTGCCTTCATCCCATCTTTGTTTTTCTCATGATGACTTATGGGACTATAGTGGCTTTGTTGTCTGGGCGCATACATGAGGACTCGTGCGTACCAGTAGGCTGTGTGCATGTGTGGTGAGTCACAGTGATATTGTTGTCATCTTGGGTTATTATTCCATCTTAGTATCTGTAGTTTTATTTATAAGTACCTTCTCTTTCCAAGGAGGACTCATTGATAATTAGAAGCTGGCTTCAAATAATTTTCCTCCTACTTTTAATGATTTCCTCACACATTTCTCCTCTTTGGCAATGAAGAACAGTTAATAAGCTTACCACAGGGCCTGTTTGCCTTTCCTGTTAATCAAGGGGGATTAGGTCTCTGATAATAACTGAAAAGTGGCTTAAAATGAGCATGAAAACTAATATCTAAAATGTTACTTGGGAACTTCTGGTTAAGATGGAGGTGTAGGTAAACACAACTCACCTCCTCACACAACCACATGAAAATTACAACTAAAATACAGAACAACGGTTATTCTGAATTGTCAGAAATTGAGTTGAATGAAAGTCTGAGAACTACAGAACCATAGAAACTGCATCCGTTCAGACTGGTAGGAAATGGGCTGCTCCCACACTTGGATGTGCTGGGTAAAAATTCGTAAGGGATATGTTGGGAGTGAGGAGTCCCAGCCCCATACCAGGACTCCCAGCCTAGGGTTCCAGTGCCAGGCATATAAGTCCCCAAAACTTCTGGCTGCAAAAACTAGGGGAGATTGAGTTGGTAGAATAAACTTCTGGAGTCCCAAGCAGTTCCTCTTAAAGAAGTCGCAAGTGGACTTACTCATACTCACTCCCTCTGAGCTCCAGCACTGGGGTAGCAGCTTGAAAGGCACCGGTTGCAGACAGGGAGGAACTGAAGTGTCTGGCATCAAGGCAAGAACTGTTGTTCAGGCAACAAAACCATTAAAGCTGTCCCCCAGTGGGGGATAGCTTTCTCTCAGACAGAAAGGGGGGCAGAGCCCATTGTTCCTTTTCTGAGCCCTCCTCCCCCACTTCCCACAGAACCAAAGAACCAGTAGGTGGATGCCTTATCTGAGACTCATTAACCTAACACTGTTTGCCCCACCCTGGAGATCCCTTGAGGCTCTGCCCCACCCAACTTTCCAACCCACCCAAGCTGTTAACAGTGGCTTTTCCTTAAGAATGGCTGGTCTTAGCCCAGGCTTGACCACTTCCTAAATCCTCTCAAACAAGCAACAGCTGGCCTCAGTGAGCCCCAGGCCCAGAACTAGCAGCCTGGATTCACAGCTTGGCTTCACCTGGAAATCTCCAAGCCCAGCACAAGGAGCAGCATCTCAGATTGCTTTATAACTCACTCAGGGTGGCTCCGGGCAAGACACAGGTGGGGGCTGATCTTGGCATGCACCACCTGGGAAACCCACGGGCCAGCACACCCAGTGGACAGCTACAGACCATGTTGGAGCCTGCCCCAGCCTGCCCCTGCACAGCTGTTCCTCCACAGAGGGTGGAGTTTCATGGTCAGTGGTCACAACCAATCCTTGCAGCTGAGTGGTCTGGGTAAGTCCCTCCCATTGACCTGCAAATAGCAACCAAGGCTCAACTATAAGAGCAGGGTATACTCAGCCCACATGAAAGGTGTACCCTGAGTACCCAGCTTGGGTGATAGGGGAGGCTGTGCCACTGGATCCTACAGGACACCCACTACATGAGACCATATTACCGAAACAGGGAGTCAAAGCATCTCTGCCTAATACGTGGAAACAAACACAGGGAGTCTGCTGATATGAGGAGACAAAGAAACATGGCCCAAATGAAAGAACAGATCAAAACCCCAGAGAAAGAACTAAACAAATGGAGATAAGCAATGTATCAGAGGTAGAGTTCAAAGCACTGGTTATAAGGATGCTCAGGGAACTTAGTGAGGACCTCAACAGCATAAAAAAGATCCAGTCAGAAATGAAGGATAAAAAAAAGAAAGAAAGAAATGAAGGATACACTAGTTGAAATAAAGAACAATTTCCAGGGAAACAACAGTACAGTGGATGAGGCCAAGAATCAAACCAATGATTTGGAACATAAGGAGGCAAAACCACCAATCAGAACAAGAAGAAGAAAAAGAATGGAAAAATACCAAGGATATTGTAAGCAGCTTCTGGGACAACTTCAAGCGTTCCAACATTCACATCATAGGTGTGCCAGAAGGAGAAGAGAAAGAGCAAGAATTGGAAATCTATTTGAAAAAGTAATGAAAGAAAACTTCCCTAACTTGGGGAAGGAAATAGACATGCAAATCCAGGAAGCACAGAGAGCTCCAAACAAGATGGATGCAAAGAGGCCCACCACAAGACATCATAATTAAAATGCCAAAGGTTAAAGAGGAGAGCCTTAAAGCAGCAAGAGAAAAGCAGTTAGGTACCTACAGGGCAGTTCCCATAAGACTGTCGGCTGATTTCTCAAAAGAAACTTTGCCTGGAAGAAATACTTCGCAGGCAAGAAAAGCAGGAACTGCTAGCCAAGACTGCTCTACCCAGCAAAGACATCATTTAGAATCAAAGGGCAGATGAAGAGCTTCCCAGACAAGAAAAAACTAAAGGAGTTCATCATCACCAAATAGTATTATAGGAAATGTTAAAGGGCCTTATATAAGGAAAAAAAGATTAAAACTATGAACAAGAAAATGGAAATACATATCTGTGAACAGTTGAATGTAAAAACCAAACTAAGCTAACGAGAAGAACAGAGACATAATCATGGATAAGGAGAGCGTTTTGATGGTTGCCAGATGGGGGGGAGTATGGAGAAATGGATGAAGAGGTGAGGGGATTAAGAAGTACAAATTGGTAGTCACAGAATAGCCATAGGAATATGAAGTACAGCATAGGAAACGGGGAAGCTAAAGAACTCACTCATGACCCATGGACATGAAGAAAGGTGTGGGGACTGCCTGAGGGAGTTGGGGGTTCTGTGTGGAGGTGGGAAAAGTGGGAAAAATTGGAACAACTTTAATGGCATAATCAATAAAATTAATTAAAAATAAAATTTAACTTCAAGTATAAAATAAAAATGTAACTTGGATTTCTCAAGATATGAAATTTTATAATAGGCATTTGTCATAAGCTTAGGCAGGAATCTTGGGGTTTAGGAAGCTCTGTAGCCACAACAAGGCTAATGTTGTGCTTTCACATATCTGACTCCTGAAGGACTAGGCGTGTCCCACCCCCAGCCTACTCTTGATTCCTTTTTGCAGCAGGAACCCAGGATGGGCTGGTCCTCCCAGCAGGGAGGTTGTGTGTGGGTAGATCAGAGGACTGGGGATGAATACTTCAGTAGGAAGGAACTGGCAGGAGCAGTGAAGCCATTTTTTGAAAGAAACAGATTCAAATAAGGGATTTGGAAAAGTCCTTTTATAAAGGAAATCTTACCCACTTCACACAGAAGTTGTGAGGGTTGAACAAGGGCATTTCTGTTCAGTAGTTGGCTGAGTACTTCCTGGTGAATGTTCAGCATGTACTACTTCTTCCCCTTTTGTGCCCCTCTGTGTGTCATCTAATTCCCTTTCCCTGTGGATGCGGTGTGGGTCGTGACTATCAGAAGATTCATAATGTTGTTAAATAGTGTGATGTAGGAATGCTAGACCACAGGGCTGAAATTCTGGTGCTGGGATTTCCTCAAAAAATCCAGAAAGTGTGCTCAGCATTTCCAAGTGGAAGGAAAGGGCCAGTGCAGGTGTTGAGACGAGGGAGCTTTGCATGTGTGAGTCACAGTAGAAGGGCAGTGCGATCAGAGTGTTGGGGGCACAGTGGGAACCACACAGGAGTGTGGCAAAAGGTGACGGGAGCCACCAGTGGCTTGCAGGTGAGGTGTGTGTGTGTGTACCTGGCCTTGCTCTGGCTGCATGTGGAGGACAGGTGTAGGGGCTAGAGTGGATGCTGGGAGACTGTAGGAGGCTGTTCCATACCCCAGGGTGAGGCGATAGGGCTCAGAAGAACTTACGGAACTGGGGAAAAGAGGCTGGAGTCATCTCCCTGACAGTACCACAGGCTGGCACTCACCATTCAGCAACTTTCCAAGGCCTGTTGAGAACAGGACACTGAGCCATCTCCTGTCTATAGAAAGCGTGGAAATAAGTGAAGATCCTCTAAATGAGAACAGGCAAAGGCTGTTTATACAGAACTGCTCTAGCAGGGAGTCAGCCACTTTCACTTGGGTTTTAGCAGAGACTTGAAGTCAGACAGAGGAATGGGAAAGCTTTAGAGTGGAAGATGTGGGAAGCTTCAGGTGTGCCCTGATTGGAGGCTTAGGGAAGCTGCATGTGGGCCACCTAGAAGCAGGACATCTGTGATTGGTTAAAGAGCATATTTGATTATTTCCGGTTGGTCCTAAATTGGAAGGAGGGACAAAATTTAGGAAAACTGTGAGTCATTAATCAAGTCTCGGTCATTTTGAGCTGATTATTACAGAGGTTATTTAGCTTTCTGGATGGTTGCTAGACATAGCGGTCTAATGTTTTACGAGTTTGACTTAGAGGTAGCTGGCTGGCTTCCTTGGCCGGTTACTGTAGATCTTGGGTTGGTTGCTTGGGCTGGTTGATGCGGAGTGTGGGTCAGAGTCCTATTTTCATATGTGGTCTACCCAGTATCTGTTAGTATATTCAGGCTCTCAGAATGAGTCTGACACAGTCGTTCCTTTGAATTGTTTACAGTTCAGCCTGTGAGAAACCACAGCTACTTATCTGGTGGGTCAAGGAATAGAGTGGCCTCATTAGTTACCATGTCTAATTGGAACCTGAAAGTGTCAGCCCACATGGAATTTGAAAGTTGGTGGAATGTCAATGGTATCTAGCTTACAGGTGCTTTGTTTGTCCTACAGTGTTTCTAATTTTTAAAAATTAAGTACCACATTTAAAAAAAGCCAACGAAGAGCTGAGTAGCTTTGCTTCTTCACTTCACCCACTATGCCTGCTGTTGTCTGCCTCTGGGCTTCCTGCTTGGCCTCCAGGCATCTGATTTGTCGTCTCAGTTTTGCTCAGATGAAATCTCAGGGAGAGGAAGCTTATACAACAGGGATAGAGTGATCTGCTCTGGTTTCTGGGCAGGCAGCCAGGGGGTCCCCTGCAGATCCCCTCTATCAGCAACTTAATGTTCCCTGAGGCAGATGGCTGTGGGGGGCTCCCACTCATCCCAATGGGAGGTGGGCCACCTGTATTTGAAGGGTGAGGCAAAAATGAAATGCACATTAACAGTATAAATAGAAAAGTTCTTCCGTAAGTGGTTTAGTTTTCTGTGATGACTCAGATTGGACTTCAGGACTTGGCCCTGCCTCTGTGCCTTCATGAACAAGAGTTGGTGCTGCTCTGTTGTTCACTGGAGTGCTGACCAGCAGACCTCTGAGAGGAGTGGTGATAGGTGTGTTTCCTGTGCATGTAGGGACAGTGTATGTCCCTGTCACCGTTCCAGTGGTGGTGTGGATTTTAGGGTCTGTGGCTAAGATGCAGGAACTGTGCCAAGTACTGTAAAATAACTTTTATGCACTGTTGTTTGAAGAAAGAGTAGACTTTCTAACTGAAATAATCTCTTGAGTTTTTAAAATGATATCTTTATACTTGGAAACAGATTTCTGAGCGATAGATATGAAACCAGTCCATTATTAAAGCCTATTATCCCTGTACCATCAGAGCCCCGAGCTAATCCATCTTGTCACAGGGCATTGTCATTTTTCTATTTTTGATTCAGACTCCTGAGGGTTAAGGTGTCAGGTTATATTTTTGTTGAGCACTGAAATATTTTTAAGCTTTTATTATGAAAAAAAGTAAAATAGAGAAAGTAGAGAGAATAATACAATGAGGCCCCAAGTACCCATCACCCAATTAAAATGATAACTCATGACTAATCTTATTTTATTTGTATTCTAACCTACTTATCCCCATATTATTTTAAAGTACCATATTTCGCTGTGCATAATGTGCACCCACGATTTTGTGTGCAATATACTCAGGATTATTATAACCATAGCATATAATCATTATACCCATGTATAATGTGCATCCTTATTTTTCCCTCAAAAATGTGTGCATTTTTTGGGCAAAAAGTGTGCATTATACATGACAAAATATAGTAATTCTCAGACATCATTGCATATCTAAATAAGAATTTTCTTTTTGTTAAATGCATGCTCAAGTCCTTTTGTCACTGCACCAAACTAAAGCCCAGACATCTGATCTTAGGTCCAGACTTTGTCACTTATGGGTCCTGTAATCTCGGCTAACTCCTTAACATCTGTGATCCTTGTGTCCTCTTTTGAAGAACACACTGTGCCACATCCTGGCTTACCTCTGTGCTGGTTCTTGAAGGTCTGATGAGATTTAGAGGAAGCAGAACTATAACACAGAGTGAATGATGTGCAGATGCAGAGAATCACTTGTCTAAGGTACTTACCGCATGAAAGACAACTCTCCTCCCTCCAGGTTCTTCTCAGCGTTGTTCACCAACTATACTGGGAAATTACCATTGTCACTCCCGTCTTTTCACTCACATATCTGAACCATTTTGAGAGAACCATTTCCCCCTGGATATTGATACAAAAGCCACAGGCTGTGAAGTGATCCCTCACACACCTCTGCGGCCCACTGTCCTGCCTGTGAGCCTTTTCCAGCTCTGGGGTCTGCTTTCTCAGGCCTGAGGTGTCCCAGATCCCCTGTGTGATTCAGGGTCCTGCTGCCCCATTGTTAGCCTCACAGTCAGCAGGGCCCCCCAGCTAGCCCCATCAGATGAGAGGGCTGTCACAAGGAAAGTTGGCCCACAAGTGGTTTGGGCCCCTGGGGTCTTATTTTTTGCTGTTATTTCCTGTGCCTAAAAATAGCATTTCCTATCTGTGATGCCTAGTTTGGAACAAAACTATTTGTTGTTCAGAAGTTAGTACAACAGACTTCCTGATTGCCTGCTGCCCAAGAATGCAATGAACACTAGGTTCCAGTACCCATGGAAAGCAGGGATCCTGATGAGTAGGAAGAGGTTAGTTGGTTAAACTAAAATTTTATTTTAAAATTTTTATTAAAATTTTATTTTAAAGAAAATGAGATAAAATGTACAAGAGTGGGCCCTGGCTGGTGTAGCTCAGTGGATTGAGCATGTACTGTGAACCAAAGGGTCGCTGGTTCAATTCCCAGTTAGGGCATGTACCTGGGTTGTGGGCTAGGTGCCTAGTGGGGGACACATGATTGTCAACCACACATTGACATTTTTCTCCCTCTCTTTCTCCTTCCCTTCCCCTCTCTCTAAAATAAAGAAATATATTTTTTAAAGATTTTATTTATTTATCTTTAGAGGGGAAGGGAAGGAGAGAGGGAGAGAAATATCAATGAATGGTTGCCTTTGGTGCGTCCCCTGCTGGGAACTGGTCTGCAACCCAGGCATGAGCCCTGACTGGGAATCGAACCGTGATTCTTTGGTTTGCAAGCCCTCACTCAATCCACTGAGCTACACCAGCCAGGGCAAATAAATAAAATCTTTTAAAAAATGTATAAGAGTGGCCAGAAAACATCTCAGAATGAATGGAACCAATCCTTGGCCCTCAGAGGAGGAGTATCCCATTTTGTTCAGTGCTGCCCCAGCCTGTTGACTGCCTGGAGTCCAGTTTTTTAATTGCTGCAATGGAAAGGCATTTCCTGCTGGAGAAAGGATATAGTCCTATCCTTTCCTGGGTATTTGGCCTTTAGTTCAGCTCCTCCTGTAGCAGTGTTTGCTAAACCCCTGGGGCCTGGGCAACGTGGGTGATTGATCCGGGCCATGGGAATGATGGCTGTTGGCCTGGGCCCAGCTTCTGGTGTGTGTCCTCTGAGTGCAGCCCTATCTTTCGCATTGCTTCTGGTATCTTTACTGGGCACTACCCAGATACTTTCCATCTTTCTCTGTAGTCTCAGTTCCTCTTTGTGACTCTGAAGCTGTAGTGCCTGGCTCAGAGGATGTAGATGTGACTGTGGTGGGGTCTTATGTAGGGAATGTTCTCAGAGAACGTTGGCTCTGCTCTATGGAGGCTGTGGTTTAGTGTCAGGAGCTTGGGATCTGGAGTTGGGTAGGCCTGGGCTCCGTTTCCAAGCTGTGGGAAATTTGGAGAAGGAATTTAATCTCTCCAGGCCTCTCGTATATAAAGAAGTTGTTAATAACTCACCTTACGGAGTTATTGTTCTTTTAGTGATGAGGTAAACCAAACTAATAAACAGTGCCCAGCACACACTAGGTGAATTACAGCCACATACACCCAGGCCTATTGTTTTCAGCCTAACAGTAGAAACTTCACCACAGCCCACAAGACATGCCCAGGTATATAGCCTGCTTACAAGTAGAGAAAACACAGGTGGCACCTAAGATCTCTAGACCCTTGCTTGGTTCAAATATGGTCCAAATGTCGTGGTTAGGGTGTCTCTTTGCTCTCTGAGAAGAGGCACATGTGATAGACTCAGGGCCTTCTTCCTCACTTCTTATAGCCAGTCATTTTGTTATTGACTGCAGGTCAGTTGTGTCGAGGGACCCAGACTCTGATCCAGCTCCACCTGCAAAAAGCCCCCTGATATTTTGGTACTAACATGAAGCTTGTAGTTTCTTCTCAATTGGTTTGGGATTCCAAAGGGAGAAGTGATATTATTAATTAGTTCTCTGAACTTCTTAACATGGTAGACCCAAGATTAGAAATGAAATAGTTACCTCTGAATTGGGTGATCCAGTTTTTATCTCGTACACTTTATCTTGAGCGTGGACTCAGATTATTGGGGCCAAATGGATCCTCAGACGCTACTTTAGCCATGTGTGTCCCTACAGATTTGCAAACTTTAGCTTCTGGACCATGAGCTGCAGATACAGGGAGGGAGTGGGAAAGAGCAGTGAAAATTAGCTGATCTGAAAATGGTACTGGAAGCACCAGTCTCGTGTAAGCTTGACACTTAATGGGCGTGTTAGGGATCTTGTTAGTAAGCACGAGACCCCAACTATGGCCAACTTAAAAGGGAGCATGTTGTCAGGCCAGTAGGAAAAGGGACTGACCGATGGCTAGGGGCTAGGCTGGAAATGATGGGAACCAAGGGGCATAAGGGTTCAAGAAGCAGCTGTACCTCATGGCCAAAGCCGTATTCCCCCTGAAGCAGCTGGGCTGGAACCACCTCCAGCCCTTCCCTTTGCCCCTTGCTCAGATTGAGACTGTGTCTGATAGGCTGGGCATAGGTATTGAGTCCATTCCTTGCCGATCTAAGATCTGGCCCCTCAGCTTCCAGCCCTCTTGTTCTTTGGATATGGGAGTAATTATCCCACCAAAATCACACATGTAGGGAAAAGACAATTTAAAAACAACAAAAAAACTAGTGTCTGGTTAGGGATGAAAATGGCTGCTAGGCAGCCATGTCACCAGATGACATCAGTAGTAGGGCAGCCAGCTTTGGTGACTAGAACATGGTGTGCTGGGGAAGGCAGTGCTTGAGCTGTGGAGGACAGAGCACAGGGACCGCACCTAATCAGGTCAGGGGAGGCCGGTGTGGGAGAGGGGATGTCCAGGATGCCAGAGGATTGGAGCCACAGTGGTGGTAGAAGCAGGGTTGGAGGGACATGTCCTGGACACTCGTGGAGTGGGAGATAAGGTGATGGGTGTTTGCCGGGCCCCCACAGAAAGGTGGGGCAGGACTGGGCTGGAGCCAGCGTGCCATTGGCCCCATGACACTGTGCTGCCTCTGTTGCCACCAGAAAGTTAGATTGGTAGGGGAGTGTCACTGAACAAAAAAGAAGTTTATTCTCAGGTAATGATTAAAGCCTCTTATGGCACAGGGTGTCTATGACAAACACGTTTAGTGTCAACAGTGAAGAGGGTCATGGCCCTTGAAGGAAGCTTGTGTGGTAGCAGAGAGTTAAGATCGAGGGAATGTGAGTGGATGGCTGATATCAGTAATAAGTGAGGACAGCAGTCAGAAGTGGGTTTTTTCCTTAAATGAAAATACAGTAAAAACTGTATTTTGGAATAGGAGGCTGGACAACACACCAGAGGTGGTGGGAGAGAGGAAAGTGCAGGGTTCTTCATGTGCACGAGGTGTCTGGAAAGTCCGATGTAGTAGAAAGCTTTTGATCTGCCCCCAGAGTGCACTTTTCTGAGTGACACCCAGGAGAGGCCTTTCAGTGGAAAATGTGAACGATCACTTTCAGAGAGAGGTGGGACTTGCCACTGTGTCATATTGGGTGGACAGGAGTAGTTTCTGTCTACAAAGAACCCTGTCACTCAGTCAGTGAGAGGTGGTTCTTGAGTGCCCGAGGTTCCCAGGGTTGTGTGCTTTGCAGGTGGAAGGTTTCCAACAGGCCGAGGGCACAGGCTTATGCAGAAAAGCCAGGCCCACAATGCAAAGAGATGTTCTGGGTGGCATAGAAGAGGAAGAGCGTTCAAAAGTGCTTTGCACCGGGGCCAGCAGAGAACCTTTCTTGGAAGAAAGTGCCATTAGAGTTAGCTTTTGTAACTAGTGGAATGAGAAGGAGGGAGGCATTTCAGAAAGGAAGGACACGTGAGCAAAGCCACTGAGGCAGGAAACGTGGTCCTGTCTCACTCCTCTGATCACAATTTTTCAGCAGGTGTGGCTAAATTTCATTGTTAGGCTACTGTCGTGATTTTCGTCCATCTCCTTTATGTGACCTATATGGCCTTGCTCTCCACTGCCACCAGTGTATGCAAGGACCTTAGAAATACCCTTTTCTGTCACAAGTTAAACACAGATAGAGTTTAAGTGTCCTGGGATGACCCCCTTGTTCATCAGCTTGGTAGATAAACTGCCAGGCCTTTTTCCTGCATTATATCATTTTGTTGGTTTTATTATTGTTTTTTAACATAAGTGGTATCATATTTCTGGTTTTCTGCTGTTGTTTTCAGAGTGATTTTTTTAAGGCACAGGTCTTTTGAAATCAGTTATTTAAATAAGTGAAAACAGTGATATGTATTCTAGGTTTAAAAAAGTATCGCAGTACAAAAGGTACCAAGACAAAAGGTGACCCCGACCTTCCTCTGCTTTCATCTTGGAAAGGCGCCCCATTGCCCACAGAACAGAGGTCATACATCCCCCAGCCCACAGGGCCCTCTGCTATCTGGCTCCTGCTCCTGCTGTAGCCTCATTAGCTCTCCTGGTCCTTCCTCTCTCCCAGACTCTTGGCTGTCCATTCACTCCAGGCCCCTGCAATTCTGGGTTGGTTGGCCCCACCTTGAGCTCTGTATGTTCCCATCCTGTGATGGACTGATGGACCCCATCAGTGGTAGTGGCATCCTTATGGCCTCTGGGATGTGCTCCTCCTGTTGGCAATGTGGGGGTGGGATAGTCCCTCCACAGTTAGCACAGCTGCTGCTCACATGCCTGGTGGCGTGATGCTGGGGGTGCCAGCCCCTTCTCTGCACCTGGCAGGAGGATGCTAGTGCCTGTCTTGGAGGGCTGTTGGCAGGGTTAGTGAATTATTGTGTGAAGAATGCTGGGAACAGGGCCTGTCCTGTTGGGAGTGCTCAGTATGAGCTGCTGTTTGTACCCCTAGCTGTTGTTCACCGTTGCACCCCTATGGCCCAGCACAGGCTGTAAGTGTCCAATAAATGTTTGGGTGTCAATAATGGGAGGAGGGAAATGAGGTATACCGGACATGTTTATTTTATTTTATTTTTTAAAATATAATTTATTGATTATGCCATTACAGTTGTTCTAATCCCCACCCTACATTCCCCTCCACCCTGCACACCCCCTCACCCACCATTCTCCCCCTTTAGTTCATGTCCATGTGTCCCAAGTTCTTTAGATTCTGTATTTCCCAGACTATTCTTGCCCTCCCCCTGTCTATTTTCTACCTACCATCTATGCTACTTATTCTTTGTACCTTCTCCCCCCTTCTCCTCCTCCCATTCCCCGGTTGCTAACCCTCCATGTGATCTCCATTTCTATGGTTCCACTCCTGATCTAGGTGTCCTTTTAGTTTGCTTTTGTTTTAGGTGTGGTTGTTAATAACTGTGAGTTCCTGTCCTTTCACTGTTCATATTTTTATCTTCTTTTTCTTAGATAAGTCCCTTTAACATTTCATATAATAAGGACTTGGTGACAATGAACTCCTTGAATTTGACCTTATCAGAGAAGCACTTTATCTGCCCTTCCATTCTAAATGAAAGCTTTGCTGGATAGAGCAATCTTGGCTGTAGGTCTTTGGATTTCATGACTTGGAATACCTCTTTCCAGCCCCTTCTTGCCTGTAAGGTCTCTTTTGAGAAATCCGCTGACAGTCTGATGGGTACTCCTTTGTAGGTGACTGTCCCCTTATCTCTTGCTGCTTCTAGGATTCTCTCCTTCATTTTGGTCTTGGCTAATGTAATTATGATGTGCCTTGGTGTGTTCCTTCTTGGGTCCAACTTCTTTGGGACTCTCTGAGCTTCCTGGATTTCCTGGAAGTCTATTTCCTTTGCCAGACTGGGGAAGTTCCCCTTTATTATTTGTTCAAATATGTTTTCCATTCGTGGCTGTTTCTTTTCCCCTTCTGGTACCCCTATAATTTGGATGTTGGAACATTTAAAGATGTCCTGGAGGTTCCTAAGCCTCTCCTCATTTTTTTGAATTCTTGTTTCTTCCTTCTTTTCTGTTCGGTTGTTTCTTTCTTCCTTCTGGTCCACTCCCTTGATTTGAGTCCCAGTTTCTTTTCCATCACTATTGGTTTCCTGTGCATTTCCCTTCATTTCAATCAGTTTAGCCTCCATATGTTCCTCTAATTTGTGGCTAAAATCAACCAATTCTTTGAGCATCCTGATCACCAGTATTTTGAACTGTGCATCTGAAAGGTTGGCTATTTCTCGGTCACTTAGAATTATAGGCTCTGGGGCTTTGAGCTGTTCTTGAGTCATAATGTTTGGTCTGTTTGCACCTGTTATGTTTGAGGGGCGGAGCCTTAGGTGTTCACCAGGGCTGGGCAACCCAGTTGCTGGGTTGTGACACTGTCTGGCCGAGTGGTTCATTGTTGTTGGACTTCCATACAGTTCAATTTTCACTGTTTTGGCTGTGTTTTTGTTTCTAAAACTTTGCTGTCTTTAAATTTAGTTGTGGGAAGGGGCACAG
This sequence comes from Sturnira hondurensis, assembly GCF_014824575.4. NCBI lineage: Eukaryota > Metazoa > Chordata > Mammalia > Chiroptera > Phyllostomidae > Sturnira > Sturnira hondurensis. The sequence continues at coordinate 68,841 of NW_028091701.1, forward strand.
TGTTTCCACCTACGCCTCCATCTTGGCCGGAAGTCTCGACATGTTTATGAGGGCGTTCGGGGACGGAGGCTTCACGTGGGTAGCTAGCTGGGACTAGGTGGGAGAGATGGGCTACGATGTTGTGTATGGCAGGAATCAGCGGATTCTGGACACACGTTTCCGAGATGCTGCATGTACAAGGTGCTGTGTGGGGACGGTAATGGGGCAGTAGGGAGCTGTGTGGGAAAGCAGGCTGGTGCTGTGGGGAAAGACAGAAAGACCACAACAGGCTCAGATACCATTTCCTAGGGCCTTTCTAACTCATAGCACCCTTTGTCTCTGAATAGTCCAGGAAGAAAGAAGCCACACTTACCCAAGAGGGCAGGGTGAATGGCTTTGCCTATTTCTGGCTTTGTTGTCCCTTTCATTTTGATGGGAAACAAGTTACCTGTGTTTGATGAAGCGCCCCTCCCCCCCTTCATATTTTGCTTGTTTATTTCCAGCCAACGCTCCTGTGGAGAAGCTGGAAGACTTCATCAACAACATTAACAGTGTCTTGGAGTCACTGTATATTGAGATAAAGAAAGGAGTCACTGAAGATGATGGGAGACCCATTTATGCACTGGTACGTGCCCGACAGAGCCCTCTAGTGGGATTTGTGACGAACTGGGACTGAGACCGCTGCCCAGAGCCTTCATTGGGAAGAAGGAGGGTGACCCACCTCAACAAGGGCTCTGACTTGACAGAGGGGGACAGACACTGAGCCCCGCCTCCCTGGCCCAGCCCGCTTTCTGTGCTCATCAGGCCTCTGGGGTCTATAGTCTCTGTAGTGCCCTCTGCCTTTTCCAGGGTTGGGAGACCAGAACCTGTCCCTGGACTCTGGTGCTCAGTCCTCGTTTGACTGTACCCTAGGTATGGAGGCATGTGTTTGAGCTTGTTTTTTTGTCGACAGTTTTCTCCAAGTCACCCAAATGCATGGAATATTAGCCTTAAAGGGATAAAATGCTTTTCATTTGGAATAATACATAGAAACCGTGAAAAGAAAATGTGTTGGGGCCACAAAGGATTGAAACCCATTTGGTGTTGCCTGTTTTCATACTTTTCCTCCCAGCTGGGGAACAAGGTGAAACAGAGGTGCGAGATGCTGACAAGACCCCCATCCTTGGCTAAGGAACTGCCGTAGGCCAATCAGAGGAGCTGAGGCTCATACCAGCCAGGCTCACACTGAGAGAGACTCCAGCCCAGGGTTAACCAAACTCTCTACCAGAGAAAAAGGGGCCATGGAGTCAAATATCTGTGGAAATGCTGGTTTAAAAATGTAGATCAGATTTCCTTACTGTGTTTCTCAGTACTTTGTGCATTTGAAGCTCCATTAGCATGCAGACAAGTTTTCCAAATTTATCTGAGATTGGAAAATATTGTACAACTCTTGGAGTCCTCAAATTTCTGAGAATTAGACACGTTGACTGAGCCTGTAATATACTGGTTACCAGCCTGTCCCTGTGGCCCACAGTGCCTGAACATAGGTGCTCATGACTGACTGGCAAGGGGGTGAAGTGAATTAACTTCACTGAAAGTCGAAGGGCAAAGCTGGACCATCACGCTGACTTCTTTTTTAGGTGAATCTTGCAACGACTCCCATCTCCAAAATGGCCTCAGATTTTGCAGAGAATGAACTGGATCTGTTTAGAAAGGCTGTAAGTAATAGTAACTCCCATCAGCTGTGCTTCTTATGGGAAACTTTTGCCTTCATTATTAGAAATGGAAACTACAGTCTTTGAGGATCTCCATTGCTGCCCAAGAAAGCCCTTTGCAAGGGTATGTCAGTGAGCATCTCACCCAGAATTTATAGCTGCCCGGTGATGGATGGGGAAGGTCACTGGGGCTGCCTGAGAAAGAAGGGCTGGTCCAGGTTTGACCCCCGACTGAGCACCCAGCCTTATGGGAGTGCGATGCAGGTGAACAAGTGTTACTGCAGGGTACTGGCAGTGCGGTTTGGGACTGGCAGCAGGTGCATCACCTGGGAGCTTGTTAGGAAGGCCTCATCCCATCCCCACCCATACCCTTGAATGTAAGTCTGGGTTTTAACAAGGTGCCCGCTGATCTATTGGCACATTTACACTTGAGTGGTGCTGCTCACTTAGCCCTCTTTTCATTCACCTGGCTGAGCACCTGGGTAAGACAGTGGTTCTCAGCCCTGATGCATAATATAATAACTGCGTAGGTAAAAGTAATTTTTTAAAATTTATTTATTTTATTTTTAATATATTTTATTGAATTTATGCTATTACAGTTATCCCATTTTTTCTCCCCTTTATTCTTCTCCACCCTGTACCCCAACTCCCACCTGCATTCCACCACCTTAGTTCGTGTCCATGGATCAAACGTATAAGTTCTTTGTCTTCTCTATTTCCTATACTATTCTTAACCTCCCCCTGTCTATTTTCTTTTTTATTTTTTTAAAATATATTTTATTGATTATACCATTACAGTTGTTCTATTCCCGCCCTTCATTCCCCTCCACCCGCACACTCCCTCCCCCACCATTCTGTCCCCTTAGTTTATAACCACATGTCTCAAGTTCTTTGGATTCTATATTTCCCCCACTATTCTCGCCCTCCCCCCTATCTATTTTCTACCTACCATCTATGCTATTTTCTGTGCCTTCTCCCCCCTTCTCCCCCTCCCATCCCCCTATTTCTAACCCTCCATGTGTTCTTCATTTCTATGGTTCCACTCCTGATCTAGCTGTCCTCTTGGTTTGCTTTTGTTTTAGGTGTGGTTGTTAATAACTGTGTGTTTGCTGTCCTTTCACTGTTAATATTTTTCATCTTCTTTTTCTTAGATAAGTCCCTTTAGCATTTCATATAATAAGGGCTTGGTGATGATGAACTCCTTGAACTTGACCTTATCTGAGAAGCACTTTATCTGTCCTTCCATTCTAAATGAAAGTTTTGCTGGATAAAGCAATCTTGGCTGTAGGTCTTTGGATTTCATGACTTGGAATACTTCTTTCCAGCCCCTTCTTGCCTGTAAGGTCTCTTTTGAGAAATCCGCTGACAGTCTGATGGGTACTCCTTTGTAGGTGACTGTCCCCTTATCCCTTGCTGCTTCTAGGATTCTCTCCTTCATTTTGGTCTTGGCTAATGTAATTATGATGTGCCTTGGTGTGTTCCTTCTTGGGTCCAACTTCTTTGGCACTCTCTGAGCTTCCTGGATTTCCTGGAAGTCTATTTCCTTTGCCAGACTGGGGAAGTTCTCCTTTATTATTTGTTCAAATACGTTTTCCACTCGTGGCTGTTTCTTTCCCCCTTCTGGTACCCCTATAATTCGGATGTTGGAACGTTTAAAGATGTCCTGGAGGTTCCTAAGCCTCTCCTCATTTTTTTGAATTCTCATTTCTTCATTCCTTTCTGGTGGGATGTTTTGTTCTTCCTTCTGGTCCATTCCATTGATTTGAGTCCCCGTTTCCTTTCCATCACTATTGGTTTCCTGTGCATCTCCCTTCATTTCAATTAGTTTAGCCTTCATATGTTCCTCTAATTTGTGACTATGTTCCTCTAATTTGTGACTATAATCTACCAGTTCTGTGAGCATCCTGATAAATAGTGTCTTGAATTGTGCTTCTGAGAGGCTGGCAATTTCTCGGTCGCTTAGAGTTATTGGCTCTGGGACTTTGAGTTCTTCTTGCGCCATCTTTTGGGCTGTTCATGCCTGTTCTGTAGCAGGATCAGAGCCCTAGGTGTTCACTAGAGCAGGGCAACTAAGTCGCTGGGTTGTGACGTTGTATGTGGGGGCGGGGTCAAAGATGGACTCTGGCGTCCCGTCTGCCGCCTGCCGCCCTGGCCCTCACCGGTGCCGAAGGGCAACTAAGTCCCTGGGTTGTGACGCTGTATGTGGGGGTGGGGTCAAAGAGGGACTATGGCATCCTGTCCGCCGCCTGCCGCCATGGCCCTCACCGGTGCCGCAGTTGCTGCCGTCACCGGGCCCACGAGTTTCGTCCCACTGCACGCGAGTGTGCCACCGCCGTCAGCCCTCGCCCCCTGGGGCCTGCGTGGTCTGTCTCGCTGTGCGCGAATATGCGCCCGCAGTCTGCCCTGCACCCCAACTGGTTCCCGTCTGCCTGTGCGCCTGGGTCGGGGGCCCTGTCCTGCCCGACCCTGCTCGCTGCTGGCTCCGCCCCTCTTTCCGTCCCCGTTGAACGGTTAGATGTAGTCGGACTTCCGTATAATTCAATTTTCTGTCCTTCTTTGTGTCTTTGTTTCTCCAAACCTTTGTTGTATTCAAACTTGGTTGTGGGAGAAGGCACAGTGTTTCCACCTATGCCTCCATCTTGGCGGAAGTCTTGGTAAAAGTAATTTTGACATTTGGCCTCACAACAGGTCTGTCAAATCCAGGTCTCTGAGGACAGAGGTCTAGAATAATTTTTCTAAGCCTCCTCTGGGGACAGTTAGCAGCCAGCCTGCAGAACCAGGCTCTGAGATGTCCGACATACCTTGTATGTGCCTGTCAGCCTGTCCTGGGTCCTCAGTACTTCTGCAGCTCCCAAGCTTGCTTGCTTCCCAGCCCACCCTGGCTCTGCTTTCCTGCCTTTCCCGGCTTCAGCTTGCCAGGCTGGCCTGGCCACCTTTGAGTAGGAGGGGTGCTGCTTCATTTACTCATTCATTCAGTTCTCAGCTTCTCCATCTTCAGGGAAGTAGAGACACAAGAGGTGAGGTGACCTTCCTTGATTTGGGGGCATTGAGAGCATTTATTTGGGATGATGTTACAAGAGGGTTGAATTAGCAGTGAACATGTGTATGCCTTTTGATGCATGTGATTGTATTGTTTTGCCGAGGGTCGTGCCAGTGTACCATTCTGCCTGTGATACGAGTAGTTTTACTGCTCTTCTCCTTACCAGAATTGGTATTATTGCTTAAAACTTGTTTGCGAGTTTAATAAACAGATGCGATACCTGCTCTTTCTTCCAGTTGGAACTGATTATTGACTCAGAGACTGGCTTTGCCTCTTCCACAAATATTTTGAACCTGGTTGATCAACTTAAAGGCAAGAAGATGCGGAAGAAGGAAGCTGAACAAGTGCTGCAGAAGTTTGTACAAAATAAATGGCTGATTGAGGTACCCTGTCTCATGGTATCCCAGCTAGCTTGGGTCATTTTTTAGAATTAACAGTAATTTTTCTTCCAGAACCATATTGTATCCAACTGATGTCTGTTGAGCCTTTCAGGTTCCTTCTGTGCTTCGATGCCCACAGTGACCCGGTAAAGGGGATTTGGGGCCTCCTCTGCCCTCATGGGATCTGTCCAGGGGGCCACAGGCAGTGGCAGAGCTAGAGGTTGTGCCCAGGTTTGCAGACTCCAGGATCTGAGCCCTGGTCCGTAGACTGAAGCAGTGTTGTACAGTGGTTAGGAGCACAGCTGTAGTGTCACACCTGAATCGTGGTCTGGGTGACCTCGTGTTCTGCGTCTGTCAGAGGAAAGTAATAGTATCCTCCTCAGGGGTGTGAAGGATGGGAACAAGTGGTGTGTGTGAAGTGCCTGAAGATGGGCTCCCAGAAGAGTAGCCTTCATTGCCATGGTCATTACTGTCACGATGAGGACCCATAGATAAACTCTTGGAGTGGAGTGTGGGCATCTGTGAAAGGACGAGATTGCAGGCTCAAGTTTTTAGACATCCCATGTCTCCTTCTGTTGACTGGAGCAGAACAGACATTTCCAATCTTTTTCCACAAAAGGCACCTGTGTTTCCAACAAACCCAAGCTGGACAGGCTCAGCTCTTGTCCAGTTTACCACAGTGCCACCCCATCTGAATGCTTGTATCTGCAGGACCTGCTCCGGGTGGCCCTTACTTCCCCCCCACTTGGTGGTCAGACCAAGGCCCAAGTCTGCAGCTTGTGGCTGACATGATTTTTCACTTCCTTTTCAGGGACAGTGTGCCTCTGGTAGTCACAGTGACAGTGTTTTGAGTTACTGATCTCTTAGGGGATGGGCTGCCCCTGGCAGTCTGACTGCAAATGGTCAGCTTCTGAGGGACTTTCCTGATGGGAGGAAGATGGCTGGAGAGGTCACGGGTGGCAGGAGCTCCTCGTGAGTGCCAGGATCTCTGCGCATGTTGTTGCACAACATGTCCTTGGGTCCTCCTGGCCACCCTGTGATGACCAGGAACCCCTTACCTCTGTTTTTTAGCTGAACACACCTCAGCTCTGTGGTCAGGGTGATGTCTGACACCCAGCAAGTGGCAGAGTCATATTTAGGCCCCAGTTCAGGTGACTGAAGCAATTGCTTTGTCCAGTCTTGCTTCCCCTCTGGGTGAACTTGGCAATAGAGAACATTGTTGGGTATTCAGACTATAACTGACCTCACTCTGTCCTTGGACCAAGCTCTTCAAGGCAGGGGCTTCGAATTCCTCACATTGTACCTTGTCTCACCTGTGGTTACTTGGTAAATGCTGAATGGGTGACTGGGCAGATGGGTGCAGCTCCTTGGGATGGAATTTATTTAAAACTTAAAAAATGATACCAGAAATACTGGTGTTCATGAAGAAACATATTGAAGCCATCTTTTATCTCACTTGTGAGGGCTACCCACTCCACGATCCAGGACACTCCCTGCACCCTGCCTTTTCCCAGGAGTTAGTGCACATGTGTGGCCTGTGCTGGCATTAGCACGTCACAATTTCAGAGCTTTGTGCCCGACTTTATCGTTGGGTTTGCCCCGTGCCTCAGCCCTTTGCTGCTCAGAGAGTCTGGGCATTAGGGGAAAGAACATGCCTCTAGGGTCTGTGGACTTGAGCTTTGGGTCCAGGTTCCTGTCTTCTCTGTTTCCTCCTTAGAACAATGAAGATGCTGGGGCCATCTTCTTCAGGGGTGGCTCTGAAGAAGTGGGTTGGAAGTTCTCTGGGCGGCCAAGTTGAGGGAACGCTGCAGAAGTGAGCATGAGCCTCCCGCCACCCAGAGCCCTTGTGCCCCTTGTGAGGGTCCTCTTGTTGACTGACCCTCAGCCCCATGTGTACGAAGGAATAAATCAGTGGGGGCAGTGGGAGGCACCTCCATGTTCCTCCTGGGGCCTTTGCTGCTTGCCCCAACTTTTGGCAAGTGGCTTCTCACCTCAGCTTGTTTCCTGTCTGAAGACTGCAGATGTTGGTTGCTGTCAGGTGTCTTTTCATGAGGCTTGCTGTCTAAACTGAGAGGTGAGGTGAGGGTTGCCCTGAGTTCTGTGGCACTTTGGAGAACAGCTGGGGGCCTGTGCGGTGGGTGCTGGCTGGTCCCAGACCAGCCTTCCTGGGGGGCAGCACTGTGATCGGAGGGACTGTGTCTGAGTCTGACCCTCGGCCTGTCACAAGTTGCACCTTATACAGACATACATATGTGTGTGGGCATGTTGCCCCAATGGCACTTCATGCATTATGCCGGGCAACTGTAGTGCCTGGAGGGCCCTGCTCCTATGCCCTGTGCAATAGTGCATCCAGTGTGAAGGTGCTGGGGTGGCTCTGTGGGCTATCAGAGGCCCAGCATGGGGGAGGTCAGATGCAAGGCATTGTTGTGAGGCCTGGGCACCCTGCCTGTCCCTCCCTGTGACAGTCCCACAGGACTGAGTAGGATCATTAGTGAGAGGCACAGGGTACAGTTTCAGGCCCATGGAGAAGTTTAGTAAATGTGGCATGAACCTGAGTCTGAACTGGAACAAGATCCACTTAGTCTTCCCTCAGATGTTTATCATGAGTTGAGTACTGGGCCATGTCAGTGCGGGGGACACAAGAGACAGCAAAGCCAGACCAGCTCACTACTCTCAGGGACTCATGGTCAGGGGAGGACCAGAAATTAGGTATCTCACTGAAATATTGTACTTTACAGATAGAAAGCAACACGATTTTATTGCAACAAAGGAGCCTGTCCTCAACTGAGGATAGGAGCAGAAGGCTGTGTAGGAGGCAGCTGGCCTTGAGGGTGGGAAAGATTATCCAAGGCTCAACAAGCAGCCTCTGCAACGGCCCCGTGCCCCTCAGGGTACATGGTGTGCTCAAGGCCAGAATGTGCTGAGCACAGGATTGAGGGGCAGTGGGACACAGTGAGCCTGGGTGGTGGGCGCACAGGGGACAGGTTCTTCAGCCTAAGAATAGGGGCAGCCATGAAGGGTTAAGGCACAGAAGGACAAGGCTGGTTTGCCCTACAGAGATTGGGTTGTGGAGAGGGCTACAGAAGGGCAGGAGTGGACTGAGCACAATTAGGAGGAGGTGAAGGTGGCTGGGGTGGTAGCTGTGGTGAACACGGGCACCATAGGGATCTGGGAGCTCTGGCAAAAGGAAGAGCCACGGGGCTATGCTCACAACACTTGAGAAGCACAGTGCCCCTGCCCACCCCAGCTGGCCTGGTAGGCTGTGGTGCTGGATGCTCGTGCCCCCTCCTCGCTCTCCTTGCTCCCTGCAGCCAGCTCTTTGGCTCTGATACTCTGCACCCATGTGTCCTGTCTCTCCTCTGGGTGGTCACTTGGGCCAGCTCTTGGTGGCCCGGGGTAGAGTGAATGCACTCTCTGGGCTCGGTTACACTAGCCCACCGTTTCCTCAACACTGCATGTGGGGATGGAGGCAGGAGCCAGGGTGGGGTTGGTATTCAATGTCAGAAGTGGGAGAAATTGCTCTTGCTTATTGTAAAAATGAGACAGAACATAACAGAAGTAAAGAGCCCTTGGTGACAACTCAGGAGGCTTCCATCTTCAGCATCTCTGGGAAAGGCCCTTCCCTTTTTCCCATCTGGGAGAGGCTCAGATGTAACAAATATGGTTAGCAGATTGATATCCGAGTTCATTGGTTGACTTTATGAATCAAATCTATAGTGTCTTTGGTGACACTGGCCTCTGAACTGCGTTACCCTCAGCACTCCTGTCCTGTAACTTGATGACAGGGTAGCTGAGCTGTCTTGGGTTTTCCCACATTTCCCGGCTGACCCCACAACCAGTGCCACCACAGTGTGACTTGGGGCCTGTCCCTGCCCTGTCTGGACCATTTGCAGCTTGGTCTATAAAGTGATGAGGCTGGAAGTGATCTTGGGTTGTCCCTGTGGAGACTCCAGGTGGCAGTGCTGGGAGGCACCTGGTTTGCTTTCTGAGAGGTAGGGGTTGTCTTGAGTTCACCCCTTAGGGAGACTGACTCCCTTCCTGGCCTCAGTGTCCTCATTGTAGGTAGGCTGTGACTGCCTCACATGTGGGCTGCTGTGGAGATTTGTGACCCACATCTGTAAAGGAACAATGTTGGGGTTGGGGTTCCTTGATTTCCTTTCAGGTCTTTGCCTGTGTTCCCACTTGAGACTCTGCTGAGGGGCCAGTGTGGACACCTGTTGGATGGGTGGGTGAAAACCTGCAGGTGAAGGTGTCCAGGCCTTTGCACCTTTTTTGGGCCTTGGGCTGTGGGAGTGCAAAGGGGACAGGGTACCTAGAAGGAAAGGGCCTGAGAGACTGCTGCCTCCATTGTGTCCCTGCAGAAGGAAGGAGAGTTCACCCTGCACAGCCGGGCCATCTTGGAGATGGAGCAGCACATCCGGGAGACATACCCCGACTCTGTGAAGATCTGTAACATCTGCCACAGCCTCCTTGTCCAGGTACCACACGTGGGGCTCCCCACAGGTGTGCCTGGGGGCTCCGTGAGTGCCTCAACTCTCTGGGGCCAGGCTTCTAGTACTACTGTCACCTCTTCTGGTATAAGCCAGTAGGCCTGTCCTTGGAAGTGTCCGGGATGGCCACACACACTGCCTCTTCCCCTCCTGGCCTTGTGTTTTAGTCTGAGGGCTCTTGACTGTTTTTCTCCGGAAAACTGTCAGCAGTCTGCTGTGCACCTGAGTTATCTTGGTGGATGTGTGGTGAGCATCTTTCTGTGTCAGTTGCTGATTTCCAAAGTCATCAGTTTTTCACTGTGGACTTTTGTAGGGCTTTACAGCAGCTAGATGTTAGGGTTTTTTCTTTTTAACTTTTATCTTTTTTGCAATGGTAACTACACCGTGATGAGCCTCTGCAACTATACTCCCTTGGGGTCTGGTGATTGCTTCTTTTGGCTGAATTTCTGGAAGTAGAATTTCTGGGTCAGAGAGTGTATGTGTCTTTTTTTTTTTTTTTGTAAGTGCTTGAACTGCATTGCGTAATGTCTTCTGAAAAGTTGTAGCTTTCCTCATGCCCACCTGCGGGATGAGGGAGTCCGCATGTGCAAGGGGTCCGAGTTGCAGGGTGGCCTTTGTGCTCAGCTGGGCTTGGCCAGCTACCACTGCCTGCTCTGGCCTTTAGAGTCTGATGCTTCATTTGTCAGGATTCTTTAATAAAACCCACTGCACCAAGGACTTTGGGGTTATTACCATTATTAATCTGGGACTTGGAAGACAAAAATACATAGCCTGCTGACAATTTCCTGAAGGTTTGTGAGCACGAAGGTATGCACAAGGCTCCACAGCTGCCGTCTTTTTTGTTTCAGGGTCAAAGCTGTGAGACCTGTGGGATTAGGATGCATTTACCTTGTGTAGCCAAATATTTCCAGTCGAATTCTGAGCCACACTGCCCCCACTGTAATGACTACTGGCCCCATGAGATACCAGGTTGGTGTACCTGAGGTGCTGGTGGGCTCTCCTGGCCTGTGGGAGGGGCTGAGCTGGCAGAACTAAGCGCAGGGCCTGAGGACTGGTGCCTGGCACCGAGTGAGCCCTGGGAGACGGGTTGCTCAGGCAAGGGCTCCATGCGTGTAGGGGTCAGCATCAGCAGGGCCTGAACCCCCATGTCGAAGCAGCTTCTGCAGTAAGTGGAGGCTGACTTGTTTGCACAGTTCAAAGGGCTCACTAGAACCCAGTAGAAATTCCAAGGCCTGTGACACCTGGTGTAGACAAAGCTGCTCCCCAGGAGCAGTCAAGAGGGGGAATGAGAGTGGTATCCACAGCTCCCTCAGGGTTGTGTGTCTGTAAACCGGGCTTGTTCTCCAGTCATTGCAGGTGGGGAGGAGGGTTAGCAGTGAAGCATATTAGAAAGAGAACAGGTCCTGGGGACGGAAGATATAGCTGTGAACATGAGCTGCTGAGTGCAACCAGGCCTGCCACTCAGTGTCTTCTTGGCCTTTTCTGTGTACAGAAGTCTACGACCCCGAGAAGGAGAGGGAGGCTGGAATCTCCAAATCGAACAGAAAGTCCTTGCGATCCAGGCAGCACTAGCTGGTGTGCTGCCGCAGGCCCTGCTGGAAGAGAGATACTAGTGTTTCACCTGAGTTACCTCCTGTGCTTTATTTTCACTTATTAGCAGGTTTCAAATAAAACTTACTGAGAAGTTGCTGGACAGCTTCCGTCTGTGTCGTGCACCTGTCTGTGGGGGTTTCACATCATGGCTGTTTCCTTCTTTCCTGGAGCTCACTGACAGTGGGACCCCTGGGGTTGGGTCCCACCAGGTGAAGGTATCAGAGCTCCTGCACAATTCTGGCCCGGGGTTGCACACTGTTCTTTCTCAGGGTGACCTTGCCATCAATCTCTAGCTTTGGTTATGTGTCTCACCAGCACGGGCCAGCCTGACCTCTCCTTTGGCCCATGATGCATCTGGCCTGATGGGCATGAGGCCAGCAGGCTGGGCTGAAGGTGTGCTCTCCTCACTGGGTCCTTCTGCCCTGGCTCAGTGACTGGCAGCCCCGCCCATCATCAGCTGCCCGAGCTGGAAGCTGGGGAGTCGGCCTGGATGCCTCCTCCTCCCTGGCCTCTGGGGGTGTGGAGCAGGCACCTTGACTTGGTGAGGTTGATGCCTACTGGTGGGGAGCTCATTCACCCAGTTGCAGGCCCTGCATCTGGAGCTTATGCCAACCTCTCAGGCAGTGAGGAGACAGGAGCTTCCATAACCCAGCCAGGGGTCCTGCCCAGCCCTCAGAAGGCACCTACCAGCCCATTGGTAAAGGCCCGAGGGTGCCCATGACTGGGTGAGAGGTTCAGTCATGTGTCAGGCAGGCAACAGGAACCATCCTTAAGAAGAATTTTTTAGAAGAAAATGAAGCTTGCGGAGCTGACAGGAAGGCAGGAGAACCAGTCTAGAAAAGACTGGGTGGTAAGATTCCTCAGTCACACAGCACTGCCATTGTCATGAACCTCAGCTGTTTCATTCATCCTCCCAACTTGGCCTCAGGATGCAGTCCCAGGGACTGGCTCCCTCCAAGATTGCTAGACTGTCTCCCTGGGAAAGATGTCTCCCAAATGCAATGAATGAAGAAAGGAGAATAGTCCAGGGGCTAAGAGCAAACCATCCCCCTGGACTAGGGAGCTTGGAAGCTCCTGTTTGTCTTGGCAGGTGATCTTAATGGTCAAGGGGAGGCAAGTGCAGCTGATGCTTATTGTGACCCAGGGGGCACTTTGCCACGGGGGACACCAGCTCTTCTGCTACTGGTCTCCCCTGCGCTGATACCAACGTGCACTTCCTGAGGACTCCTTAGTCTGGCCTGCCCAAAACCCTTACACAAAATCCCAAGTCCTTGCCTGGTACTCAAGGCCATTGTGGTAGCCCCGCATGTTCCCCACACAGCTTGTCCTCCACTGCTGTCTCCCAGTGACATCACAACAGTTGCTCCAGGAGTTACTACTGACTGGATGGTGACAGAGTTCTTTGGATTTCCCGTCTTCTCACACAGAAACACACCGAGCACGTCTCCCTGGCGTAGCTGTTACAGCCCCCGTCCCGCCCCTCATTCTCCTGGCACCTTCTGCTCCTGCTGCAACGGCTCCTCCTCCCCCAAGGCCGAGACTTCCCTGCCTCAGGACTGCTGCTCCTGCTCTTGGAGCTTCTTCATCAAATCTCATGGCCGTCTCTGGATTCCTGGTCAGACTTTATTCAGACGTCAGCTAGCAAGTAGTCATGTCCCCACCAACTCCTCCCCTTGTCACATTTTGTGACCCTGTTGTCATCACACTCACCACTGTCTGCACTCTTATTTTATTGTTGATTTCCTCACTGGGTGCCCCCTCCAAGATAGTGTGAAACACCACAAGAAGCCCTCACTGACTCAGTGAATCTCTGATGGGTGTGCAACGGAGTCCTCATGCCAGCACTTGTCCTTGGCTCTAGGAACTTTCGGCACTTTCATTCTGAGATGATTTCAGTCCACATTCCTCAGAGCTAAAGCCAGCCCTCTGGCTGGATTGCCAGCAACACTGGAGCCTTGCCCAGAGGGCACACAGATTTCATCTTCTTTGGTCTTCCCATCCAGTGGGCCTGACTTTAGGATCACACCACATTCCAGGTGAAGGGCTGTTCCTCCACAGCAGTTTGGAGCAGGACTGCAGTTGGGAAGGCCGGGCCCCTGGTGGAAGCCGAAGCTGCCCCTCTGCCCCACCACTGTGAACAGTGACAGTTGAGTTGGGGGCCCCTGTGTCATGGCTTCTCTGCAGCCCGCAGCCACCATGCCTCATTAGTACGAGGCTTGCTAGTATTTTCTTCATATGAAAAATTAGGTAACAGTGATGCCAAGAGGGGAGTAATTAATCTCACAAGCAGTTGCTCCAAGCCCTTGACTCTTAAGTTCTAAGTAGCTCTGGTGTTTGCTGGTCCTCCATGCACACTGCCCACCCGTGCTCACTCACCGTAGTTCTACAGCCTCCCCACCAGCAGCAGCTTTGTGTGTACTCCAAGTCTGCTCCAATTCCAAGAGTTTTGTGCTAAAATTCAAATGCCATGGCCTGGTTACATTAGCAGCTAGTTTCAGCTTCTACCATCACGCTTCCACACATCCTTCTCCTAGTTACCCAGGGTAGCCGTGGGGGGTCAGAATCTACCCTGGGGTCCTGGCATGGAAGGATGTGGACTTGACCAGCTGCGGTCATGTTCTCTGGAGAAGGCCTACCTGCAAGATGGAGAGTGAAGCCTGAGCCAAACACCTCCCTGAGGTGTTGGCAGGAAGGGAGAGAAGCCTGGCAGGCGAGGCCCGAGCTTCCTCCCGCAGCACTCCTGTACATTATGAAGCCAATCTGCTTCGTTGCGTTTCTGCAAAAACGACCCTGAGCTGGGTCTGTCACAACCAAGGGAGCCCTAGCCTGCCTGGCAGTCATCTACACAGCCTAGACTCGCTACCCCTTTAATGTTGCCCTATACCTCTGTTGTCCTGCAGTCCCCAAATGCACCGACCTGCCCTCTGCCCCTGGGCCCACACGCCACCTCTGGCCTTGATGTCCCTGCCCTAATTTTTCGTCCTCCATGTGACCATCTCACATGGCTCCCACCAGCCTCCAGCACCGCGATTACTGCCGATGTGTTGGATTCTCCTGCCTCCCCCAGATGGCCTGCTCTTGTTCTTGGTGCCTCACAGGCTGCCTGGCCCAGAGGTCTTGTGGGACTGAGCCCTTAACCTGTGGGACGTCACACTCTCCAGGTGGACAGTCAGAATTGAAGTAAATCATAGGACACCTAGCTGACGTTGCAGAATTGCTTGCCGTGGACACCACATACCTGGTGACCAGGTGTCATCAGTATTCCAAGAGGATTTTGTGTAGTGAAGACAGTGGAGCTTTTCCCTGAACACCTGCTATTACAAGTGATGCTGTGGTGGTCACTTGTGTGTGTTTGACCAGCTCTGGTGTTTCCTTAGGGTGGGCGTCCGTTAGTGGGATCAGCGACCCACCCTGTGCCTTGCTGCTGAGGTTCTGTCAGGCTAAACTGCCAGCAGGACATCTTACCCACTCAGCGCTGTGTCTGAGAGTTTTAAAAATGGTGCTATAATTTAGCTGGTAGCTTTAACTGCCTATGTCTGAGTATTAGTCAAATTGTACTTTGTTTAAGGTTTACTATAAGCTTTTAAAAGTTCCTTTATGATTGGTTTGGAACAGATTACTGTTTACCTGGCGCTCTGGTGTGACAATGTTGTCAAATCCAAACAGGCCGTATAAATGTCACTGATCGGTGAGTCTCCCAGCAAGTAGGAGCCTGGGGCGTTTTTGGTGTCAGCTGTTGGGATATGCTTGCTGCTCTTCAGTCACGGGGCTGGGGAGCAGAGGGGCTCTGCACATGCTCCCCTTTCAGACCCTCTGTAACGAGGGACAGTGCTGCGCTGTTTTCACATGGACACACTTGCCCAAAGTCACGCGGCAGTGAAGCAATGCAGCTGGGTTTAAACCCAGGCAGCCAATCTCAGAGCACATGTTGCCTGTTTCCCACACTCTTCAGGCCTTGTCACGCTTGCCACTCACGGTGTGGCCTGGAATGTCCCTCTGGGCCCTCCCCTGCCGGCCTCTGATGCACACAGCTGGCCTGGGCACTCCGCTGTGCTGGCCTGGTGCCACAGCTCGGCCCCCAGTGAAGGCTTCTTTAGGACACAGGCTTAGGCAACTTGTCTCCAGATTCCAGGACCCAATGCCATGTGGGAACAGAGCAGGCCCCTCTTGTCCTGGCTAGGACCACCAGAAGCTGACTGAGAAGCTCAAGTCCAGGGCTCGCACATAATGCCAGTATTTAACTGGGATGAACAGGATTTCTCCAGGAGACAGGACGCAGGACAGGAATGGGGCCTCAGCAAACCTGGGAAACTTCTCCAAGTCAGGATTCTCCACGTCAACCTGAAAGAAGCAAGAGAAGCCATCTGCCTGGACTCCAGGAATGGAGTGGGATGGCGAGAGGCTGCAATGCCACACTGGGTCCCACCTGGCTTGTGTTATGAAGAAGGTGCGTATCATGAGGGTATAAAGCTTCTGACTCTTGTGGGGAATACAGCCGGATATATTTCCTCCCGAGTACCTGGGAAGAGAGTGACCCCGTCAACCAGCTGGCTGGTGACCTCACCCCCACTGCTGCCCCTATGCCGACCACAGGTCCCTGAGCCCACACCCTCTCTCGCCTCTTTGAGCCTTCCCACATGCTGTTCCCTGTGCCCAGCCGGCCCAATCCCACCACACACACGCTTACAGTCCCAAGGTGTTTTTCCTCCAGATACATCACAAATCACTGAGTTTGTTACTGTAGTCAACAATTAATCCCTTGACTGTGACATCCACTGTTTAAGTGCTTTATATGTATAAACTATAATCCTCACAGCAAGGAAGTGGTTTGTCACCCCACCTTACAGATGAAGACACTGGGGCCCAGCGAGGGGAAGTGAGCTGCCCAAGTTTACACAGCTGACAGGTGGTGAAGCTGGGGTCCCCACCACGCAACCTGCCTCTGCTCTGTGGCGTGGTCCACCTGGCTGGAAGCACGTGCTCATTTGTTCAACTCCGCTTAGGAAAACACTCAGGTGGCTTTACAAGGTGCTGCTCCCTCTACCCCTCTTCTGGGTCTCAGGAAAACCATCGAGGGGCCAAGGAGCTGTTCCTCATTTGGAGAGAGGATTTTGGCAGGGACAAGCCATCCTGGTTCTGATGGAGGACAGGCAGGGGGAGGGAGGGGGGCAGAGGCAGCCATGAAGGCACTCAGCTCCCTCCCATCCCAAGGTGGGAGGTGGCACTGGCCCTGCCCAGTGGGGGTGAGGTCTGGGGTCCAGGAAGCACATCTGGAAGCAGCTCCTCCCAATGCCCTCCCCCCACTCCCACCAGGTCCAGTAGCATGTGTTTTCGTCTGTGTCCATGGCTGTCAGTGGTTCACCTCTCTGGTGTGGAAAGGTAGATAATGTGGTGGGTGTAGGGCTGGGCCAGGACGGGGAGAAGGTCCGTGCTCTGCAGTGACTCCCACCTGCACTAGGAAGTTTTGCTGGGGGTCCTGATGAAGCGGGGAGACGGTGCCTGGGGGCCCAAACCAGGCATTGATGGTGATCTCTTCTTCCTCCCCTTCGCCCAGGCAGCAGTAATCAGGGACACCAATGTCCTGCTTCAGCTCCGGGATCTGTGGGTGTCAGAGCAGGCGGGGAAGGGTGAGACCAAGCCTGTGGGGCCCACAGCCCAGAAGTTAAAGGACTACCTGATGGAAGGGCCAGATGTGCAATGTCCTCCTGTGCAGCAACACAGTGTATCTGCACGTTGCTGCACAGGAATTTAAAGATCAATTTAAAAAATAAATATATAGCCCTGGCTGGTGTAGCTCAATGGATTGAGCGTGGGCCTGCGAACCACACGATCATGGTTCGATTCCTAGTCAGGGTACATGCCTGGGTTGCAGGCCTGTTCCCAGCAGGGGACTCATGAGAGGCAACCATACATATTTGTATGGTTGATGTAGATATTGCTCTCCTCTCCTTCCCTTCCCCTCTAAAGATAAACAAAATATTAAAAAAATAAATATATAATACTAGAGAAAAGTTATCTTATTTTCAGATTTGTTTCCATGTCATATGCACTTTGTTTGTTTCCTCTTTAATAAAACTGATACAAGTGCTTTGTATTGGACTTGAAGATAAACCAGTTGAGCCCTGGCCAAGCAGCTCAGTTGGTTAGAGCATCATCCCCAAATACCAAGGTTGTGGGTTTGATCCCTGGTCAGGGCATGTACAAAAAGCAACCAATGAATAAGTGGAACAACAAATCGATGTTTCTCTCTCTCCAAGATGAATTTAAAAAGAAAAAGAAAACAAAATGATAAAACAGCTGGTAATTTTCTAGGGAGTTAATTATTTTACAAAATCAAAAATCAAATTAAGGAACAAACAGAAAAATGGGATCGACGATCAAATCTGAAGGGGAAGAGTTTCCAAATTCACTTATGGTAAAGCAACAACAACTGGCACATGCTAAGTAAATTAATTACAGAGACCAAGAGACTAGGAAACCTACTTAAAGTAACTCTAGTAAATAAGGTTTAATGCACACAGTTCATACGAAATAAGAAGGATCCTAATACACAGGACAAAAATGAGATAATATATAAAAATGAATTCGATACAAGGTTGGGGTTCAGTCCCATTAGCAAAGGAGTGCAAATGAAATGCCGTCCTTTCCTGGTATTTGCATTAGCAGAGGCTGAAACAATGTCGTGCCCAGGGGAGGGAGGACTGGTGGCAGGGGCACCCTCCTGCAGGGCTGCGGTGTATCCGGTGGTGAAGCCACACAGATACAAAGTGGGAGGTCTTCGGAAGCATTCACACTTCTCCATCCCAGATGGAAGTGAACTTGCGCTGCCCTCCTCGGTGTGGAGGGCTGGAGTCCCTCAAGGAGGCTGATGTTCCAGCTCACAGAATGGAGGAAGTTGCACGAGAAAGCAGGCACTGTCGGCTGCCTGCCCTGGGCACTGTCAATGTGTGACATCTTTTCTGACATCCATGTGTCTGAAAAGGTGTACTTTGAGACTGCAAACATTGTTTCCCTTCTAGTGCTTTCTTACCCTAGATCCTACCCAACCCCTCACCCACTTTTGGGCTGAGGTGATCTGACATCTTTGCCTCAGGAGGATGAACCAAGAGGATACCTAAAATCAAAGAGTGGATTCTTGACTTCCTCCTTTGAAAAGCCGTGGTGGGTATAGAGCATGTTTCCAAAGCCAGCAGGAACAGGCCAGGCACAGAGACTGTCCGATGAGACAGGCAGGCCAGCCCAGGTTTGTGCCCAATGCAGTGAGGGGAGACCACCTCCTGGACGTTTTCCCTTCAAGCTCACTGACCATTTTATGCTCACAACCTGATTTATTTACCTTTATGGCTTTAACAGCTGTGATTCTTTTAGGGACCAGATTTAAGTTTCTATTTAATTTCTCAAAACCTTAGGGCCATTTGTTAGGCAACCTTGGAGGTTCAGGGTAGGGCAGGGCTGCGGTGGTCTTGGCCTCAGTTGAAAAGAACCAGTCAATAGCTCAGAGAAGACACAACTCACCCAGAACAAACCCACTTCCTGACCTGACCTTCAGAGGGCAACTCAGTGCTGCACCTACCAGAGCCAGCCTCCCGCACCCACCCTTAGGGTGTCTGGATCCCTCACAAGCCCCTGTTTGGACACTCTCTGAACCCAGTGGCATTTTTCAAGCTTGAGAGGTATGAAAACAGTGTTGTAGGGGGCAACTGCCTCTGCTACTCCACTCAAGTATTTTCAGGGTAAGCACCCATTGGGCTGAAGGGATACCGGCAGGGAGACTGGCCATTCCTCCAGTAGCAGCTCCAGTGAGTTCAGGTTGCTAGTTAAGAAAGTACTGATCAAGCCCTGGCCAGGTAGCTCAGCTGGTTAGAGAGCTGTCCCAACACACCAAGGTTGTAGGTTTGATCCCTGGTCAGGGCACATGTAAGAATCAACCAATGAATACGTAAACAAGTGGAACAACAAATCAATGTCTCTCTCTCTCTCTCTCAAAAATAAATAAATAGAAAAATGACAAAGAAAAATCAAACAAAAATAGCTGGAACATTCTCCTGCACGCAGCCTCGACAGATGCTGCTGTTCTGTACTTGAGGTCTATCTCGAGCCTATGTGGAAATACAGAAATGCTGCTGTGTCCACTGCTTAAAGCAGAAGGTCCCTGGGTTTTCAAGCTCTGTGCAAGATTCCGAAAGACCTCTGGGAACCTCCTACCAGGGCATTACACTGCACCTGGCCCTGCGGAGTGCTGAGAAGCTGACTGGTTCCTGATCATTGGGATTTCCGAGGACTGGTTGATGCAGAACAATGGCCAAGGTTTCAGAGACCCCAGGAGAAGAAAGGCTCCCACCTGGGACCGATAATTGTTGTGGGACTGGGGTAGTAGCCAAAATACTATAAAACATGGGGACTCTGAGAGGAAAGTCAATAAGAGAGTTTTGGGCAAGAGGTTTTCAGTGGGAGCCACTGAGCTTCAAGTGGGCAGGGAAGGCCCAGAAAACAGCACAGAGGCCTGCCTGGCACCTTCTGCCCCATGGTGTTCCATGTCCGGCTGCTCAGACCTCCCCCGAAGGTGCTCTGAACAGCAGAGATGAAAACACCTCTGGGGGCTCCAGGTAAAGACTCTGGTGGCCCTGTAACAGCCAAGACATCTTCAAGATAATCACAAACTTTGCCTTCTAAAATGGCTTCCTTGTTCTAGTCACATGGATTGATGGGTCTCCCAGGGCAGGAAGCCTAATCTACCGGTGGCTTCCAAGTGCCCCTGGGAGGCTGTGCCCAGTGCAGCTGAGGTCAGGGAAGAGGCTGATCTCTGGGAGTCACACAGTAGGGGCTGTGTGATTAGAATCCTCCAATTAGAATTAGAATTAGAATTAGAATCCTCCTTTTCTTCTTAGCAACAGAGTTCAAGAGGCAGAACCTGTAAGTCCTAATATGGGAGGCCTAATAAAGAAAGACGACACAGCCCCCCCAGCCCCACCTGCCCAGCCCTCCTGGAAGCTGGCACAGCCCCACCTGAACCTAAGACTACCTGCCCGCTCCAACCTGGGCCAGGACAGTCAGTGATGGCAGTCCTAGCCTCAGCAGCAGAAAATCTGACAGACGGGCCCAGCTCATGCTTGGACTGACCCTGCCTGGCCTCGCTTCCTGCCAAGAGCTGCCCTCCCTGGGCACTGCTGCTGACCTCCACTCTGGGTGTCTCTGGCCCGGCTGAGACCACACCAGCAGCCTCCCCTAGACTCCTCAGCTTCATCTAACGAGTTGGTTGACTCCCAAATCTAGGCCTCTTCTTTGATTGCTTACTTTCCCTTGACGTCTGCCCACCCACCAACGTCCAGTGCCAGCCTCTCCACCTCCATGGCACCGACTATCTCCGGACCATAGCACCTGCCTCCTCATGGTCTCCCTGCCACCACACCTGCCCACACCAAGTTCACCTCCAGAAAGTGGCCAGAGATGCTAGAAACATCACCCTCCAGTTTCCAATAATTCTGCTCAATTATTTCCCCAGGATGAGGATTCCTCTGACTGCTCCAGCGTCCTGACTAGGCAGCTTTGAAAACATGGAGCACAATCTGATTCCTGCCACACTTTGTTCTCGTATTGTCTGCATTTTAAAATAGTCTATATTTTCCTCATGATGAATGTCTAGTCACAGATAATTTGGAGACTGCAGAAATGAGAAGGAAAAACCACTCACCACCCACTGTCAATTACAGTTGATCGCTTGCGGCATTTCTCCTGTCTTCAGCACAGCTAGGAGCATTCTTTAGAGTCAGGCACCCTAGTTTTCTCACTTCCCACAGCCAGGCGGTCCCTGAGCTCCCAAGACTGCTTTGTGAGCTCTGCGTTTGGTGGCTACAGAGCCCCGGTCACCTTGAGCCGAGTCACCAAGCCCTGGGGTGGAGCCTGCTTCCCTGAGAGCTCCCAGTGATGCCAGTGCTGGCTGGGCCACACGCTGATGTCTGTTCGTAGGGGCTGATTTGTGACAGAGAAAGAGCTAGAGCAATACTTCTGCAACTTGTGCTTTGTCTCTCTGCTTGTCCCCAGTCACTGTCCCTCACAAGTTCCCTGTCTGTCCTGCTAGATTCTTTTGCAAATACTACCTTACTGGGAATCCTCCTGCAAGAAACCTCACAAAGCTCCCGTCTCCCAGATAAACCCAAGTTCTTGGCCTGGTATTCAATATCCTCCCCAGCTTGGTTCCAGCCCATCTCTTTGCCTTCTCCTTGCTGTGATTCTGGACAAATCCCCTTAGGCTGGTCAACACCCTCCTGCACATGGGTCTATCCTATTCGGCCCTCTGGGGCGTGAGGTGGTGCTCACTGGGAGTGTCCTCTTGCCCAAGCCCCCTTGCTCTCCTATTCTTCAACAAGTGTGTCCTGAGGACCTTTAATCTGGCCCACCAGGGCTGGGTACCCAGAGAACTGAATCTAGCCCCTGCCAGGAGCATGCACGCCCAGGGGTGGGGAGACAGCCGTGCTGGGAGACATGTGCGATGTGGTCAGGGCAGTGCCAGGATTTTCCCAGAGCTCTGTAACAAGGAAGGCAGTGAACTCGCTTCTTCTGGGTCAGGTCAGAGTCTGCCACCCTTGCCTGCCTGTTCTGATTACAGCTGGACTTCTGACTCACACCCCAGAGGTCACTGGTGCTTGTGGGCCCACCCCCCACCCTCAGTCCTGGGGCCTTAGGCTCAGCAGGCCCAGCCCCTCAGGCCTGGTGGCCTTCCCTGCTCTCCTGCTGCTGGCTGGTGAGGAGGGAGCTGGGCGATGCACAGAGTGCCACCTTGGTCACCAGTGGGTGGGAGTCAGAGCCCAGGAAGGGAGGAGGGGAGCCAAGAGAGGCGTGTCGTCTCAGACTTACCTGGTCAAAGAGCTGGTGCTGGGCCAGGTACCCGACATCTTTTGGCTAATCCATGGGAGAAAAACCAGACACAGAAAGCCCGTTAGTGGTGATGGACACCTTCCAGGGGCTAGCTGGCTCTCAGCACCCACATGCTCCTGCCCCAGGCCTGGACAATCACCCGGAGCGCCCTCCTCTCCCACCCAGCAGCTAATGTGATCACCTCCCTGCTGAGCAAGACTGCTGACTGGGGAGACTCAAGATCTGGTGCTGCCTCTGCCACAGAGGGTGTCTGGAGTTTGTCACCCTGTGATGCAGGGCTGAAGGGGCAGATTCACTTGTTAGATCACTCCTTTCTGCCACTGGATGCTGCTGAGTAAGTCATCCCCTCCCGTCCTGGCTGGGGAGCTCAGTTGGCCAGAGCACTGTCCCAATATGCCAAGGTTGAGGGTTAGACATGTAGCCAGGGCACATACAAGAAGCAACCAATGGATGCATAAGTAAGTGAAACAACAAATCAATACTTCTACTTCTCTAAAAATCCATTTAGGAAAAATCCCCCCTCCCGTGGTCATCATGCCTAAGTTAGAGTCTCCCAAAGAACTAGAACAGCTGCAGAAGCTCTTTATTGGAGGTGTGAGCTTTGAAACAACAGACGAGAATCTGAGGAGCCATGGTGAGTGACAGGGATGCTCACAGACTGTGCGGTGATGAGATGCAAACACTGAGCGCTGCAGGGGCTCTGGGTTTGTCATGTCGCCCCTGTGGAGGAGGGGAACGCAGTGGGGAATGCGAGGCACATGAGGTGGGTGGGTCAGTTGTGGAACCAAAGAGGGCCGTCTCAAGAGAAGATTCTCAAAGACCGGGTGCCCACCTCACTGAAAAAGATTTTTGTCGGTGGTATTAAAGAAGACACTGAAGAACAGCACTTAAGAGATTGTTTTGAACAGTGTGGGAAAAGTGAAGGATTGAAATCACAACTGACCAAGGCAGCGGCAAAAAGGGAGGCTTCGATTTTGTCACCTTTGATGACCGTGACTCTGTAGACAAGACTGTCATTCAGAAATACCGTACTGTGAACGGCCACAACTGTGAGGGAAGGAAAGCCCCATCTAAGCAAGAGATGGCTAGTGCTTCATCCAGCTGAAGAGGCTGAACCGGTGCTGGCAACTTCGGAGGTGGTCGTGGAGGTGGTTCTGGTGGGAATGGCAACTTTGGTCATGGACGGTTGAGGTGGCTTTGGTGGTAGCCGTGGGGGTGGATATGGTGGCCATGGGGGTGGCTATCGTGGACTTGTAACGATGGAAGCAATCTGGGAGGTGGTGGAAGCAACGATGATTCTGGTGATCACAAAATCTATCTGCAGATTGTGGACCCAGGAAAGGAGGGAACTTTGGAGGTAGATGCTGTGGCCCCCGCGGTGGTGGAGGCCAATACTTTGCCAAACCACGAAACCCAGGTGGCTGTGGCCGTTCCAGCAGCAGCTGTGGCAATGACATGGGTTTTAATTGCTACCAGGAAACAAAGCTCAGCAGGAGAGGAGAGCCGAGAAGCGACAGGGCGGCTCCAGGTTACAGCGGATTTGTGGGCGGAGCCAAGCACAGTGGCGGCAGGGCCTCGCTGCTACAGAGAAGACGTGTTTCAGACAAGACTCATGTGAGTGGGCAAAAACTCGAGGAGTGTGTTTGTGACTAATTGTATAACAGGTTATTTTAGTTTCTGTGCTGTGGAAAGTGTAAAGCCTTCCAAAAAAGGGATGTAGTTTTTTTTTGCACCCGTGCTACTGATTGTTAAATGTAATAGTCTGATCACGACTCTAACTGCATTATCTTTTTACTTTTTAAAAGAATACATAATATGTTTTAAAAATGTGCTGTGTAAAGTTAGCCTACTCTGAAGCCATCTTGGTAAATCACCCCAACAGTGTGAAGTTGGAATTCCCTCAGGGTGACGCTAGGTTCCACTGGAAACTTGTTTACAGTCCGCCTGGGCCAAGAAGCCGCTGTTTCCAGAAGCCCTGGTGCAGTGTAACGGACAGTTCCTGTGCTGTGACCCGGGGCTCGCTGTTAAAAGGGGCACCCGAGCAGAGTCATGGGGTTTGCTTGGTAAGTAATGCCTGTTGGCACATCCTAAGCAATGTATCTAATTGAGTTATAGTGCCAGATGAAATGATAGATGGGAATAAAGCTTGGGTATTGTCCAGTATCATGTATCATCAATAAACTATTGAACATCCTCTTGGGAAAAAATGAAGGGGCTGTACACATATAATGACTTTAAAAATAAACATGGAATCATACTATACATGACTCTGAAATCCGCTTTTTTCATTTAACGATACAGCAAAAACATCTCTCTAAGTCGCCACTCGCGAGTCAGAGCTGGTCTGATGGATACACACATCCTACGGACAGATACATACATGGTTATTAACGCACCTCTCCCCCTACTGGTGGGCAGTGGGGTTGCTCTGCCAGCGTTTCAATGAACAGTCTAATATTCTGGTCCTCGTACTTATGTGTGTCCAAAAGCAGAACATCTGAGTCAAGGAGTATGTGCATTTTAAATTTTCATAGCTTCTGCCAGGTTACTTTCCCCAACGTTAAATGATTTATACTCTTTCTGGCAATTAATCTTTGAAGATTATCATTTGGTGAAAACTCCTGCCACTCTGGTGGGTAAAAAGGTCCGTGGTTTCCACACAGGTCTCCATGGTGCTGAGGGCTTGAGCCCTGAGTCAGGAGGAGCCCGTGGGCCTCTGCAAGAACTGGTGGGCCCAGCAGGAGGGGTGCCAGGCACCAGCCTCCAACTCTCTGGGTGGGGCAGTTTGGGTCTAACTGCTCTGAGGCTGACACAGTGTCAAAGTAAATAAGGCTCCTCCAAGATACCTCGAAAATCTATCTTTCTATCTCTCTCCTTCATTCCCTCTTCCCCCCAACAAATGTTAAGAGTTTACAAAATGCCAGAGCCTGTGCTAAGGACCGAGCAGAGCCAGATCTGATGTGGCCTCCGCCCTCCCAGACATCCTGGTCAGAGGACATTAACTGCTGACAGTAGCTGAGTGCTGGCTACACTGCGCTTAGCTTTGTGTGTTATTCTCACAATGACCCTATGAAGCATCAGGAACCTCTGACTAACTAACCCCAACCAACCCCAACCTCTGAGAGGTTAAGTAACTAGCCAAGGACACAGAGCCAGCAGGGGCCAGCGCAGGATCCAGTGCTGTTCTGCCTGACTCCAAAGTGCCCATCCTGCCTGTTCCACAGAATGCCTCAGGCTTCTTCCCATCCCAGCAGAGTGAGATAGCAGGGATCTCTGAGCTGGGTTTATGTTTACAAGCAGAAGGGACATGGCAACATGGGGCATCTCTAGTCCACGGCTCCCATTTCCAGGTCCCAGGTGACAGTGAATTGAGCAGAGGTGGGGGGAGGGAGGAGTGCAGGAGAAGCAGAAAAGGAAAGACACCTGTGAGCACTGATGGAGGAACCCACAGCCCAGGGAACTATACCAAGTGCTGTGGAGGGGCCTGGAACTTCAGGAGTGCAAGAGATGGGGTCAGGAAGGGTAATGGGGTGATCCTTCAGGAGTTCCGTCACAATGTTAAGGCGGCCGACAGAAGAAACTGTTAGCTCCCATGGTCACTGACCTGGACCCAATTATTGCAGCGGATCCATGACCAAATGTGGTCAGAGCTTTACGGAATTGGGGTGCAGGCAGCAGGCAGCAGGCCGTTGGGAGTGTGTGGAAGCGTTGCCAAGCACCGACGCTCACTTCCACGCCTCGTGAAAGACCCCGCCCACCACAGATGCTGCATGGGCAACCCTCCCCTGGAGGGTCTGTGCACCCACTTCCAGGCTCCCTGTGTTCCCGGCCAGTAGGGATGGTTCAGGTACTGCAGGCAGACAATCTACATTCTCTGCCACCCAGTGTCAGGAGAGGAAACCACCCCAGGCCCTTACTGTTGAGAATCTGAAATGATAAAATGGTACAGCTGCTTTGGAAAACAGTTGGGCAGTTCCTCAAAAGGTTAAACACAGAGCTACCACATGAAGTTACCAGCAAAATCACTTAATATATATATAAAAGAAAGAAACATATATGTCCACACAAAAACTTGTACATGATTGTTCACAGTAGCATTGTTCATACCAGGCAAAAGAGCACACAACTCAAATGGCCATGAACAGATCAATGGATGAACAAAATGAGGTCTATCCGTACAATGGAATATTACTCGGCTGTAACGGGGTAAACGCCACAACATGGACGAACCTTGAAAACATGACACTCAGTGACAGAAGCCAGACACAGGAGGCCACAGATTAGGTGATTCCATTTATACCAAATCTCCAGAAATGGTCAATCCATAGAGACAGTAAGAAGCTCAGTAGTTGCCTGGGGAAGGGAGTGAGGTGTGAGTAGTACTCAGTTTAAGGTTCCTTTTGGTGTGATGAAAATGTTCTGGAATCACACAGTAGTGATAGTTGCATAATCTTGGAATATATTCAAAAGCACTGAAATGTACAATAACAAAAAAGTTTCTGAAATGAGTCCCTCCTGCCGCATCCACCACCCTGTCTGCCCAGCAGCCTGCCTTCCTGGCACTGGCCAGCCTGCTGACCAAGAAGACTCGTAAAGACCGACTACTCCCAAACCTTCCAGTGCAACCCATGGGGGTTATTTGCCCAAATGTAATGTGTTCGCCCCTTGTAACTACAAGGAGAAAGGAATCACAATGACATACCTCATTCAGGATGTACCTGCTGATGAACTCACTGACCGTCATGAGTCGCTGGGACCAGTCCTCATCCGTGTACCTGGAGCCAACTTCCACTGGGACAGTTCGGCAGCCAGCAATTTCTTGGATATACTCCAAACTATTAGACAAATGTGTATCATCATTTCATCAGTATTGCTAGTGCTTGCTGGCACTCTGCTACCCATGCTTTATGTGGTCTCTTTCTTTACCACAAAGTCTCATGAAGTGGAGACTATGTTATCCCCCACCTCACTGAGGAGGCAACGCAGGCACCGACAGGTGAGGTTCCTAGCCCACCTGGTGCTGGGTAGCTTTGTAGATAGACCCAATACATCTCACTTGCTACAGTTCTGGCTGGAGGCTCTATTCCCCAGCTTGCCAAGGGCCTTCTCTTTGCCTGCCCTGTCACTGCGCCGAGCAGACAGCTGACAGTGCAGGGGCGGCCGAAGTGCCTGGGTTCTCAACTCTGAAGGTCTGGCACTGACTCCAGACCCTGCCTGTTATAGACTGAGGGATCTCCAGTAAGTTTCTTAACCTCTCCGAGCGCTTGTTCGCCACTGCAAAATGCTGTTGGTGACGGCCTGTCCCATAGGAACCAAAGAGAGGATAAAGAGAGAGAAAACGTGGCAAGTGCCTAACCTCGGCACCTGGTATGTAGTAAGACATGTAACATGCCTGATACAGAGCAAAACACATATTGCATGTTTGCTGGGACGATGGCTCCTGCAGTCAGAATTCCTCCTCGGTTTTAGTGGAAGCCCCCCTCCCACAAGGCGACCACTGTAAGACAGGCTTCCTTAGAGACCACCACTCCTTTCCAAGATTATGCACAGCTCCTGCAGCATGGCCACTCTCCAGCTGCCTGATCTGACCTGTCTCCCCCGAGTCTGAGGCGGAACTAGAAGCAGGTGTTTAGGGGGCCTATGGCCCCCGAAAGAAGGGGACATGGCCATCTCTTGGGTTTTTTCCTACTCTGAAGCTTCAGGGCCCCTGAGAGAGTACATAGAATTCCTAAGATCCTATAAAACTGCATAACAGACTTAATACTGGCCTGTCCCTGAAGAAGCCCTCATTAAAAATGGCTTAGGGCGAGCAAGTGGAAGGAGGGAGGAGTCTCGGATTGGGTGTAGATCCAGAGCACTGGCTGCCAGTTCTTTTTCCTTGGCCACCCACCCCAGGGACTGGTAGTGGCGTGTCTAGGGGCTGTATTTACTGGGGGTGGGGGGTGGGGGAAGAGTACAGGGAGTCTTTGGGGATGCTAAAACGGGAGGGAGAACCTTCTGGCTTTCAGCAGCCACCCACCTCCACTTCTTCATGCATGGCCAGTGGTCGGCCACACCTTCTAAGATCACAGGCCTCTGTGGAACCAAATAATGTTCCCTGAAATACTGGAGGGATGGACAGTGAAGCCGGGGAACTGCTTCTTCTGATCTCACATCTGGAATCGAAGTGTGGCCATTCCTGGCTTTCTGTTTAAAATCAGAACAAAGCAAAATGGTAACCACAAAGGAAAAACAACACTTGAGACATTCTAGGAATTTGTATCAATGGTAGGAGAGCTTCCATGTCTTTAATTACAAAGATACTTAACATTTATTATCATTATTACTGCTGCTACTACTGTTTACTTCTCATTAGAGCAAGATATTTCTTTCTTTACCAGATCATTTCCAATGTTTGTTCAATTATAAAAGCAGTATGTTACTTTCACAGAAATACTGCAGCTGAGGAAAACTCACTATCCTGCACTCCACCACTGACATACAGCACTCCTTCTCATTCCCCAGTTCCTTTCCCACCTTCTCACAGACACATCTCTGACCCACAGGCAGTAATACTCATGATGAATAAACAACTCTACCTTTCCCATCCAATAATTTAACCAAAGCAGTTTCCCTGTTACGGTGGTAACAAGGACAGGTGATCCTTGCAATGTCTCAGGAGTGGTGGCATCACAACTTACTTAACCATTCTCAACTGACTGACCTGAGTAAGTTACTGCATCTGAGCTTCAGTTTCCTTGTCTGTTAAACTCCTGGGAGGCAAGCTCTCAAGTACAGTACTGACCCCCTGGCATGCATGAGTCAGGACCCTCTGCCCCCAGTGCCGGACCCCAGACCGGTCCTCGACATCTGCAGCACTGGCAGCTAACATCCTCACCTGCAGGCGATGTGCCAGGTCACACACCTATCTTTCCCTTCAGTGTCACACCCTCTATCTACAGTAGGCTCTTATGCTCACGTATCCCTTATTGAAGCCCCCCCCTGACCACCTTCCATGAAGCTGCTTCCTCCAGCCTTTTACAGCCCCACTAGACGGTAAGTGAAGGACAGGGTCTGGACCCTTCTGTACCATCACCTAGCAGCTGGCACACTTGGGCCACTGCTGGTACTCAATAAAGCTGCTGAGCAAACCCCCTCTCACAGGCAGTGGATGGCAGTGTGGGAACTTGAGCCCAGGCAGGCTGGCCCGAGCCTGAGCTCTCGGCCCCTTGGTTATGTCTACTGCCCAACATCACCCACAGCATGAGTACCACCTTGGGCACGAAGCCTGCTCCATGTGCTCCCGGGACAGACTTAGCATAGGAAAGGTAACAGGTATTTGTCCCCTAATCTCCGTATCTGCCCTGCCCTGTTAGGTCAATCAACGCACCACGTCCTTAGCTCCATGGCACCCTGGGTAACACTGGGTATTGTGCAAAATCTCATTTGATGATTTCATAGCTATAAATGACTGTTTTGCACTTTTTTTAAAACCAAAGATGAAGTTGAACATTTTCTCACACCTCTTTATCCAGTCTCGTGAACAGACTTGCCCAGAGGCGCTGTGCCTGAGGACGGTGCACTGGCACCGGGGTTTGAAGCCTTCTCCACAAACCATGCTCAGTGACTGAGGGTATGCTTTGCCATGTGCACTTGAGTTCCAGTAGGGACACGTGCAAGGATGTAAGGGCAGGACTGATCAATCACAGGAACGTGAGAGAGCTGGTTGCGGTGTCTCACCCAAACCCAGCAGTGAGGAGACAGAGCTGCCAGAAATGTGGGTGACGCTGCAACCAGCTGGCTGAGAAAAGCCGTCACCTCTGAGCTGTCTCTTAGGAACAACAAAGCTGCCACCCTTCCTCTCTCCTGAAAGGGCACTGCTTCTGCACAAATGGGAGGAAAAAACAGAAAACAGGTGGAGCTGTTTCACTTCCAAATCAATGGAGACACTATTTTCAGCCAGAGAGTTCAGCATGCTGAGCCCTCACTTCAGGGAAGAGATGACTTGTTACTTCTAGAAAAACAGGGCTGCTGGATTACATTAGGTGCGGTCACTGACAATCCCACCAAGATACCTTTATGCCAGGCTTCTCCTGGGTTGGGCCTTGGGCAGGCCTTTTTCCAGACAGCAGGTGTGTCTGAAGGATGGCAGCGACTTTACTGAGGATGTCCCCAAGGATGGCTGCCCCCATCAGCAGGCCCATGTCACAGACCTTCAGGGCTGTAGCCACAGTGGCAGTGTCCCCAGGTGTTTCACAAAGACATATGGTTTTCAGAAGGCAGCTGAAGGAATAAACCCGACGCCAGTCTTTGTTCACGTCCTGCCACACCCCAGTATTGAGTTTCTCCCAGGAGTAGTCAAGGAGTGCCTCGCTAGTCTGCAGACACTCGCTCCTTTTGCCCTCATAGAAGAGGTTGGTGGCTTGCTGCAACAGAATCAGCACACTCCTATGCACATTCTCACTGAGGTCCAACTTCAGTTCTTCTTTAGTGCGGGGCAGCAGTGCCCTGAGGGCTTCCTGGAGAGCCCCCGTTCCCGGCTGGGTGTCTCGGTTGCTGTCCTCGGCCATTAGGTACACTTGCCAGCTTAGTCTGAGTGCTGGTGGAGTAAGAAATAAAAGTTACAGCAAAACACCACGATGGACAATTGGATCTATGCAATTTTATTTTGATAACATAAAACTGGGGTTAAAAAAACACCTAGATCTGTGATGACATCCAGTGGCCAAAATGTGAACTGAAATAATAAAAAAAATATAAATATATAGAGAGAGGGAGATTATGGACAGACTTGTTCGCCTATAGGCTTCTACAGCCGTCCTTTGTAACACACGTCTCACCTGTGTTACATACGTGTGTTACACGTCTTTGGTAGTGGTCTTCTCTGCCATGATGGCAGGGCCCCATCTGTCTGGGGTCACCACTGCCTTCAGGACTGGCTCAACACTAGGCATGCAGTGGGCACAAGATAAGTATTTGTTCGGAGAGGAACATGTACGGTCCTTGTCTGGAATACTTCCAACATCCCTCCTCTGTGGCAAACACCTGTCCCACGTTTTAGGCTCCCCTTCCGTGACCCCCTGTGTGCAGGCTGCTGACTCTCTGACAGTTTTCTGTTCTGAAAGCCCCTGAGCTCCTTTTATAGCAGTTGCCACAATGTGCCACAAATGCCCGCTTACGGGACATGTGTCTCTCCCTAATACTAGCCCATGAGCTCTTCCAGGGTGAGAACATTTCTCCACATATCCCTGGAGCCTACAAGCAGTCTGGCTCACAGTAGGTACTCAATTAAGGCTATTAAAAAAATGAGATCGTAGTGTACACAGAAAATCCTGTAGACTCCACCAAAAAAACTACTCGACCTAATAAGTGAATTTGGCAAAACAGCAGGATACAAAGCCAATACTCAGAAATCAAAGGCATTTTTGTATGGCAACAATGAAAAAGCAGAAGCAGAAATCAAGAAAAAAATCCCATTCGATATAGCAAAAAGAAAAATAAAATACCTAGGAATGAACTTAACTAAGGAGGTAAAAGACCTGCACTCAGAAAACTACACAACACTCAAGAAAAAAATTAAGGAAGACACAAACAAACAGAAACATATACTGTGTTCATGGATCGGAAGTATTAACATCATCAAAATGTCCACATTACCCAAAGCAATTTATAGATTCATTGCAATACCTCTTAAAGTACCAATGGCATATTTCATAGATATAGAGCAAATATTTCGGAAACTTATGTGGAACCATAAACAACCCCGAATAGCAGGAATTTTGAGAAATTAGAACAAAGTGGGCAGGATCACAATACTTGATATCAAACTGTATTACAAGGCTACTGTAATCAAAACAGCCTGGTACTGGCAATAAGCACAGACACATAGACCAATGGAACAGAAGAGAGAGCCCAGAAATAAACCCAAGTTTCTATGGTCAATTAATATTTGACAAAGGGGGCAAAAGCATAAAATGGAGTGAAAATAGCCTCATCAAGACATGGTGTTGGGAGAACTGGACAGCTACATGCAAAAGAATGAAACTCGATCACCAACTTACACCATACACAAAAATAAATTCAAGGTGGATAAAAGACTTAAATATAAGTCGTGACATTATAAAAGTCCTAGAGGAAAACATTGGCAGGAAAATCTCAGACGTTCCATGCAGCAACATCTTCACTGATATGTCCCCTAAAGCAAGGGACATAAAGGAAAGAATAAACAAATGCGATCTCACCAAGTTAAAAAGCTTCTGCACGGCTAAAGAAAACAGCATTAACTTCCGCCAAGATGGAGGCGTAGGTGGAAACACTGTGCCTCCTCTCACAACCAAGTTTAAAGTCAACAAAGTTTCAGTAACAAAAACGCAGCCAAAACACAGAAAATTGAATTATACGGAAGTCCAACAACAATGAACTGTTCACCCAGACCCGTAAGATGGGCAAAGCGGGGTCGGGCAGGGAAGATCTCCTGACCCAGGCGCGCAGGCAGCTGTGGGTGGATCCCAGGTGTGGGGTAGCAGCAGTCGGACCCAACGAGGGAGCAAGGCGGCAGGCTGACTGTGGTCACACATTCACAAGCAGATAAACCAGCGAAGGAGTGAGCTGTGAGATAGACCGCACAGGCCCCAGTGGTGGGAGGCAGCAGAGGGGACCGCCATTGCCCCTCTTGGACCCCGCCCCCACATACAGTGCCACAACTCAGCAACTGAGTTGCCCCACCCTGGTGAACATCTAGGACTCTGCTCATACATAACAGGTTCGAATATACCAAAACATGGCTCAAGAAGAACTTAAAGCCCCAGAGCCAACCTATCAGATGCACGGTTCAAAACACTGGTGATTAGGATGCTCACAGAATTGGTCGATTTTAGTCACAAATTAGAGGAACAAATGAAGGCTAAACTAATTGAAATGAAGGGAAATGCATAGGAAACCAATAGTGATGGAAAGGAAACTGGGACTCAAATCAAGGAAGTGGACCTGAAGGAAGAAAAAAATGACCAAACAGAAAAATATGAAGAAATGAGAATTCAAAAAAATGAGGAGAGGCTTAGGAACCTCCAGGACATCTTTAAATGTTTCAACATCCGAATTATAGGGGTACCAGAAGGGGAAGAGGAACAGCCACGAGTGGAAAACTTATCTGAACAAATAATAAAGGAGAACTTCCCCAGTCTGGCAAAGGAAATAGACTTCCAGGAAGTCCAGGAAGCTCAGACAGTCCCAAAGAAGTTGGACCCAAGAAGGAACACACCAAGGCACATCATAATTACATTAGCCAAGATTAAAATGAAGAAGAGAATCCTAGAAGCAGCAAGAGATAAGGGGGCAGTCACCTACAAAGGAGCTCCCATCAGACTCTCAGCTGATTTCTCAAGAGAGACCTTATAGGCAAGAAGGGGCTGGAAAGAAGTATTCCAAGTCATGAAATCCAAAGACCTACAGCCAAGATTGCTCTATCCAGCAAAGCTTTCATTTAGAATGGAAGGGCAGATAAAATGCTTCTCAGATAAGGTCAAATTCAAGGAGTTCATCATCACCAAACCCTTATTCTATGAAATGTTAAAGGGACTTATCTAAGAAAAAGAAGATAAAAAATATGAACAGTGAAAGGACAGCAAACTCGCAGTTATTAATGACCACACCTAAAACAAAAGCAAACTAAGAGGACAGCTAGGTCAGCAGCAGAACCATAGAAATGAAGATCACATGGAGGATTAGCAACAGGGGAGTGGGAGGAGGAGAAGGGGGCAGAAGGTAGAGAGAATAAGTAGCATAGATGGTAGGTAGAAAATAGACAGGGGGGAGGGCAAGAATAGTAGGGGAAATATAGGATCTAAAGAACTTGAGATATGTAGACATAAACTAAAGGGGGGGAATGGTAGGGGAGGGGGTGTGCAGGATGAGGGGAATGTAGGGTGGGAATTAGAACAACTGTAATGGCATAATCAATAAACTATATTTTTTAAAAAAAGGAAACAGCATTAAAATGAAAAGAGAACCAACTCTGTGGGAAAACATGTTTGTCAATGATAAACATGTTTGTCAAAACCCATGTTTGACAAGGGCTTGATCTCCAAAATATATAAAGAACTGACATGACTCCATTCCAAGAAGACAAAAAACTCAATTAAAAAATGGGCAAAAGACCTAAATAGACACTTCCCCAAGGAGGACATACAGAGGGCCCAGAGACATATAAAAAGATGCTCAGCATCGCTAGCCATCAGAGAGATGCAAATTAAAACCACAATGAGATACCACTTCACACCGGTCAGAATGGCTATCATAAACAAATCAACAAACGAATGTTGGAGAGGTTGTGGAGAAAAGGGAACCCTAGTGTACTATTGGTGGGAATGCAGACTGGTGCAGCCACTGTGGAAAACAGTATGGAATTTCCTGAGAAAACTAAAAATGAAATTGCCTTTTGACCCAACAATTCCACTGCTGTGATTATACCTTAAGAGCCCTGAAACACCAATCCAAAAGAACCTATGCACCCCAATGTTCATAGCAGCACAATTTACAATAGCCAAGTGCTGGAAGCAACCCAAGTGCCTATCAGTAAATGAGTGGATCCAAAAACTATGGTACACTTACACAATTGAATACTACGCAGCAGAAAGAAAGAAGGAACTCCTACCTTTTGCGACAGCATGGATGTAACTAGAGAGCTTTATGCTAAGTGAAATACACCAAGTGGTGAGAGACAAATACCATATGATCTCACCTTTAACTAGAACCTAATCAACAAAATAAAAAGCAAACAAAATATAACCAGAGACATTGAAATTAAGAACAATCTAACAATAGCCAGAGGAGAGGGGGAGGAGACAATGGGGGGAAGGGTTTTCAGGAATTACTATAAAGGACACATGGACAAAACCAAGGGGGAGGGTGGAAGCAAGGGAGGGAAGTGGGTTTGGCTCGGGTAGGGGGGGATGGTGGGAAGAAAATGCGGACAACTGTAATTGAACAACAATAAAGTAATTAAAAATAAAATAAACACAGAATAACTCTTAAAAAATGAGATGTTAAGTTCTTAGGAAGAAATCTAGAAATACATAAAACCTATTCAGAGGGGAAAAGCATCATAGTTGGTGCCTTTGGTGGCATTAGCCTGGGCATTATATATGGGTGGCAGTCCAGTCCTTAGGTATAAGGATTAACATGTAAATAGGTTCTGCTGCTCAAAAATATGGTTATATATATATTTAATGACTGGAGAAGTCAAAAACGGGTTATTCCAGGCAAACTGAGTCCTATGTTCAACCTGATTATAGCCTTCAAGAGTGCTACATTTACTGGCCCCATGCCAACTTTCAGGGGAAGGTCAGGTACAAGTCATATAAGATAGCTTTCCCCAGTGGTGTCTTGGCTTCTTACAGAAAGGTCTGTTTGTTGGGGTATGAAATGACAATCTGGGAAGGGGGACAGATGACGGATGTCAGAGCTAACCTCTGAGTGCCTTTGTCTTGGTTTTATAAATCAGCCTACTGTGGACTTTATATAAAAAGCTTCTTATTGGTCACATTAAACACCATCCAGGGTGCACAATGTAAACCTGCCCTTGGTTAGCTGTTAGTAAACAGCCCAAATGGGTTCCTGCGGGTTGTAAGATAAACCTTCTGGGAAACCACCAGTCATCCCAGAATTCTCTTACATTATGTTTAAAAATCTAAGGCACTTCCCAGAGTAGTGTGTACCCTGGTTGGGTGAAATGGCTTCTTGGAGAATCTTATACGATTCCCAGAGGATGTCTGGTCAACCTTATGAGCCCTGAGAGCCCCATAGAAACCTCAGGCTGCCCTGGAGGAGCTGGCCATGAGACTACATTCCCCTCCACATCCACGATTTATCTCTTCTACCTGGCTTTCTGGGAAGAGGCTGCCCAAATGGTAATTTCTTCAATTTTATTATGGCAGTATCCCACAGAGACTGCAAAAAACAAGAGCTTTCTAGAAAGCTCTGTGAAACTTTCCAGAAAGCTTAATTCACTGGCAAAAGGTACCTTTTGAAACCGAGAGTCCTTATACTTTGAATACATTTAGTTTTAAGTCTTAGCTCTAGAAATCATATCCCTCTCTCTCTATATTCCCTCCAGGGACCTAGCCTTTCCCCTAGATAATAAGGAGTCCCACCTCAGCCACACACACACACACACACACACCATGCAGCAAAAGACAGTAGCCTGAACTTGACTAATGGTCACTGATCTGGACCTCTGGCAGGATAAAGATAACATCTTGACCTATGTTTCAGATTCTGAGCCTTAAGATGGAATGACTCCCTGGCTATAATTTCCTATCAGACTGAACAGAGGGAAAAGACCTCAGAGACACCCTCAATACCTGAAGATTCAGTCATTATCTTCACCTCACCTCCTACCAATCAAGACCCAGCACTACCGGAACCCCTAACCCCCGGTGTGTTTTGACTTCTCCCGATTTAATCTGTAACCTACACGCCACCACGCTCCTGCTTTTGAGCAGTAACTTCCCATTTTCCACCATTGATCAATAAAATGACCAGTATGTCTCCGCTGCAATTCTCGTATTTAGTATTTGGCTCAGATAGCGCTAGGTGGACGACCTCTTTCTGTTCTGTACCACTTTGTTGGTGTGGCCCCTACCCCTTTCTCCCTCCTAGACAGTTACCCATAAGCAGGATGGATGACTGACTACCATTATTTTGCATCCTGATACTGACTGTATAACGCGGTACCGATGCTGAGTTAACTCTTACCGAGTCGGAAAGCTCTGTCGTACAGGCGCTCAGAGCGTGGGCCCCCACTGTTCCCTCCCGGCGCTGCGCTAGGTCGCACCTACTCTCCACTTGGAGACTTCACACCCCTTCCCTTCCCGGAGCCTCCTCTGAGGTTTCATTTGTGGAGGGCCATTCTGAACCCCATGCTCAAGCGTTTCCACCCGGCTTGGAACTAACTACCTGACACAACTATCCAGGAAGAAACAAAAGACGCAGCAGATCTTCAGAGTTGCACCCACGCGAAACCAAGAACTGCGCAGGCGCAAACAGCTCGGCTTAACGCAGGCGCAAAACAAAATTCTGAAATTAAATCACTAGCCTTGCGCAGGGCGTGTCTTCTACTCGACGCTCCAACGGAGAGTTGGCGAGCTGCTATCTGCATTCCCAGAGCGCAGGCACTGGCTCCGTGTCTTCTTTGACGAACCTTCCAAAGCGAAGGCCCCAGTCCTTTCGCGATTTGTTTCTTAACGCGACGCTTGCGCAGTTCTCCCCTCCGCGTAGGAGGAGCCAGTCCGCCCTCTGGAGTAGCTCAAGCTGATCTTCCTCGCGTTTGCACCAGGTGGAGTCGTCGCGGGGCTAGTGGCGACTCCTTCCTTTTGGTCCGGACAAGGTGGTTTTCTTGTCCGAGTTGTCGGAGGCTTGCACGAAGGGTATCGATCTCTCACGGCTGGTCTGGTCGGACGGCGGGCCTGCTTGGGCTAAATGGCCTGAGGTCGAAGGCGGCCCAAGGTTGGGCTTCTTCAGTTTTTCCTGCTACGTGGGTCCTGCCTGCGTTTCTTCTGCGACGGCTGTTTCATGTACTAGGCAGCTTCACAGCCATCATTTTTTTTGTCTAATCTTTAACAACTAAGGTTATTACAGAGGGTTAGATCAAGGTGGGTGAAATAAAGTGGCCAAACACCTGTACTTTTGGAAAGTTACAGATACTGAGTCTGAACTCCTAGGTGCTGCTCCCGCAGCCTATAGGAGTGAGAAAGACTGGGTTTCAATGTTTAGACCAGAGCCTTCCTGCCAGGCTGCCTGTCTGACTCCGAGCTTGGGCGCCCCTGAGGGTTTCGTTTTGGGCAACTCCCCACCGCTGCCAACACTGATTGAACAGAGGCAGTAGAAAAGTTCTGCTTATGAGTGTGGACTCTGGGTACAAAAAGGGAAGGGTATTCATTTACTGGTGTTAAGTTATTCACGGCAGTTGTAAAACACTGCGAGACAGGCTTGATTCAGGAATCTACTGCAGTGGGGGTGGGATTGTGATGGGGAGAGAGGGGGCACCACTTGGAATACAAGTGAAGATTTGTCGCTAAGGAGCAGGGTCTGGGCTAGTGGATTTGGAGTATTATGAGCAAGCATCAGGGATAATCTTTATGCTAAATCAAGATTGAGGGATGAGGGGTGAGGAATTTGATCATATACCAACGGTGGTGATTTTTGTTAAACAGACCCAGCAAGATTCTTGCTGAAACTCAATGGAAGAGCCTGACTAAAGTTAGGTCAAGGAGAGTCTTTGTCGCTGGTCACCAGAGATGTGACAGGTATTTGGGCAACTTGGACTCCATGTTATTTAATTTTCTCAACAACTCTGTGAGGTGGAGATGATTATATTTTATATACAGATGGGGAGACTGAGCTTGTTCAAGGCCAGTTCAACAGTGGATTCTAGTTACTGTACTAGCACCAAAGAAAACAAAATAAACTCAACCCCTGCCCTCAAGGATTTCACAGGCAAATGAGATTAACAGATATTTATGGTACAACTACTACACACCTGTCACTTTCAAAGTATTTTAAAAAATTAAAATCATAGATAACTATTATCATTATCAATCATCCCCAGTTGAGTGGTGACAATATTGAATTTGGCCTGAGCCCTGTGCTTCTGGAAAACAGTAAGGGTTGAAGGAATTCCCCTCACCCTTTTGTGTTCCAGAAAACCAGTCTCTGCAAAGAATCACCCTTCTGTGTGACTTAGGTAAGTCATGGATGTTCCCCCTTGTTTATCTATGAAAAGGTCAGTTACAGACTTCAAATTTCCATTCTTTGCCTCAGCAATAATTAGCTGAACTGCTTGTCCCTGCTAATCAATTGCAGCAAAATGCTTGTTAACAAAACTGGTTAGAATCTCTCCCACCTCCATGCCCCTGAACTTTGGGTCACCCTCAGCCTGAACCAGTAGACAGCTCCTCCTGAGAACACGCTGGCTTCAGGGTACTGTCCCATCATGCCATCCTTTCATCCCACTCTCTAGTCCTTTCTCACTGTTCTCTCCTCCCTATGAAAGAAAATATCTTGTTGCCTGACCCTTGAGACATGTGCTGACCTTGGTCATGGCATTCTCTATTGCAGTAGTCCCCGTCCCCTCTTGCAATCATCCTTTCAAATAAGTCTCCCCTTACTAAGTCCAGTTTTATTTTTCATTTGACAGTGGGTGGGCAGAGACTGTAGTAGGGTGGGCACCGGCCTCTAGGAGCCCAGATAGGCCCTCAAGCAGGGGCTCCTGATTCTGGAAGGGCACCCTGATTCTCTTCCTCAGTGATCAGTGATGGGGTTCTGGCCTTTCACAGTGAGTGGGGGCGCTGGCAGCCTGGCAGAGACAAACACTTTGGCAGCTTGTTTGTGTTTTTAAAAGTGGTTTGAGATGAATTACAGGTACCGATGGAATGTGTTCATAAAAAAGAAGAACCAGGTCTTTTACCATGAGACTTCAATTCACTTCCTGTGGTGTTATTGCCACTTCTCCGACCTCCCACTGCAGCGGCCTTGGAACTGGCCTTTAAGCTGACAGACCCTTTTGAGTGATGTGGCAGTGGTGGCATCACCATGCAACGACTTCATCTTCAACAGTTTTCTAAATGCCATTGGGAGTATTACATTTCTCATATACATTAGTTACAACACTTCTATACCCAAGGAGGAACTGAGGCTGATTCCCGTTGTAAATCTATTATGCATGAGAAGGAGAGACAAGAGGTAAAAAGTTACTTGATTTTTATAAAATTTAGGAAAATCAGACATAATAAGATCTCCTCTAGTATATGATGCCTAAATATTTTTTAAATAAAAATATGTGAATGTATTTTTATGTGACTTCATTATAATTCAGAAATTTTGTTTGCTCAGAAAAACTTGGATTTTAAGTATTTTTTAAACCCATAATAAAAATTGTACCTTTGCATGAAAACCTCCCCCTGAATTTTAGAATAGTAGTTTTAGATTTACAGAGAAATTATCAAGATAACATAGTTTCAATGTACCCTACACCTAGTTTCCTTATCATCTTAGGATAGTGTGGTGTATTTCTCATAATTAATGAACCAATATTAATAGATTTTTATAACTAAAAGCCATGCTTTATTCAGAGTTCCTTAGTTTACCTAATGTCCCTTTTCTGTCGTGGGAGTCCACCCAGCATTACACGTAGCTGTCTCCTTAGTTTCCCTTGACATGAGAATTTCATGTACTTTCCTCATTATTTGTGAGGAGCATGAATGAGGCATTTTGTAGAATGCCCCTCAGTTGAGAATTTTCTGATGGTTTCCTCATCAGTAGGCTGGGGTTCTGGGTTCTGGGGGAGAAAGCCCAGAGGTGAGGTGCCTTTCTTACCAGGTCATATCGGGTACACACCACCAGCATTACTTAGCTGTTTTATTTTGTTTTTATTTATTTATTTATTTTAGAGAGGGGGGAGGGAGGAAGAAAGAGAGGGAGAGAAATATTGACATGGGAGAGAAACATCAATTCGTTACCTCTTGTATGTGTTCTGACTGGGGACCAAACCAGCAACCTAGGCATGTGTCCTCACTGGAGATTGAACCCATGACCTTTCGCTTTGCAAGATGACACCCAATCAACTGAGCCACCCCAGTCAAGGCATGACTGCTTACTTTTTTAAAAAGAGACTTTATTTTCTATCAACCTGATTTCCATTCTGTTGAGAGTCTGTGGGAGAAGAGCCTAAGACCAGTGGTTGTTGCTACTCACTCAGTGGTCTGTGCAGTGGGGACTGCAGGCTTCGGGGGCAGGCTGAGTGCTCCAGTCTTCAGTAGGAAACTGCGGAACAGGCACAGAGGGTGTGGGCACCTTCAGACCAGTCAGTGACCCCAGGCTGAGTGGCAGTGAACTTGAGAGCTGGAGCAGTCCATTCACTCCTCTGAAATGCCTCCTTAGTCACAGCTTTTTCAGCAGCAGCCTGCTCTCCCTTCTCAGTCACTTCAAGATCTCTGTAGCAGTAGAAATCAGGCATGACCTCTCAGGGGTGTTTGCAGGAGATGGTGCCACACATGCACAGAACTTTCTGGACCAGCATCTACCACATTGGACCCATTGAGTGATTCCCACTGTTGCACGGGATGGGAGTGTCCATACAGGGCAGAGAGTCTATGATACACAGAGCAATGGCAGGCAGATTAACATAAGACACCTCAGTGAAAGGCTGGTGGTCAGCCCTGGGATCTGTAACCACCAGAAGTCTTTGCTCCTGGAAGGCTGCCTGGATCTGGTTAGGAAATGTTCCAGGAGTGAAGCCGCCCACCTAGAAGTGGCCCCAGGGGCAGCAGCAAACTTCAGCACAGCTTGCTGACCAGTATGCCTGAACAATATGACTCTGACATCAGCAGGGTTTTCAGTGAAATCAATGACATGAGCTGCCAGCTGAAGCTTCCCCCGGGTTCTCCTCAGTTTTACAATGTGCGTGCCATCATTTTTCCTTTTGAAATACTGTTGCATTTGGAAGTCAAGGTTGGTGTCACTTAAGTGGCTTCCTGCTCCAAGGAATTTGAAGACATCCTCCTCCTTCATCTGCAGGACATCGAGGCCTCTGGACATTGTGAAAGTGTCCCTTTAAGTTATGTGGGATTGAGAACAGTGCTGTATGGGTCCCTCTCTGGGTAGCATGGAAAAGCATGACTTTTCTTACTGTTTTTTTTTTTTTGAAAAGTATGTTTTACAGAGCTTGTAGGAGAAAAGGGAGTATCTTACTAAGTTTCCAAAACTATTCTTCCCACGATATTTTCTCTTGTAATTATCTCTTATACATGGCAAATAATACCAATTTTCCTTTTAAGATGGCAAAGCCTTTTCAATAAATGTATGTATTTTTAAAATTGAATCTATTTAAAGAAGAATATTCATTCTGTTCCAAGTCACACTTTACAGTACATATATTAATATTTATTTTAGAAGAGGTAATACATAGTGCAAAAGTCAAAAAGTATTAAACTCGGTATAGTGAAAACTGGCTCCCCAACTCTACTCCCAGCCACAGTTCCTCTTCCTGGAGGTATCCAGTGTTAATAATTTTTGTCAATACTTTTTACTCTTACAAACAATGCTGGGATGAAAAACGCTGTGCATGCTCCATTCACTGCACATATGGGTACCTAAATTATACATCCCTAGAAATGAACATCCTGGGGCCCCAGATGCATGCACTTGTAATTATAAAAAGTGTATTTAATTGATTTCAGTTATCCCAATTTTTTTCTCCTCTTTATTCCCCTCTACCCTACTACCCCCTCACCAGCATTGTCCGCCCCTTTAGTTCAGGTCCATGGGTTGTACATATGAGTTCTTTGGCTTCTCCATTTCCTATACTGTTCTTAACCTCTCCCTGTCTATTTTCTATCTACCATTTATGCTTATTCCCTGTACCTTTTCCCCTATTCTCCTCTCTCCCCATTACTGCTGATAACCCTCCATGTGACCTCCATTTCTGTGATTCTGTTTCTGTTCTAGTTGTTTGCTTAGTTTTTTTTTTTAGGTTCAATTGTTGACAGTTCTGAGTTTGTTGTCATTTTACTGTTCTTAGTTTTGATCATCTTATTTTTCTTAAATAAGTCCCTTTAACATTTGATATAATAAAAGCTTGGTAATGATGAACTCCTTTAACTTGACCTTATCTGGGAAGCACTTTGTCTGCCTTTCTATTCTAAATGGTAGCTTTGATAGATAGAGTAAT
Source organism: Sturnira hondurensis (assembly GCF_014824575.4). NCBI lineage: Eukaryota > Metazoa > Chordata > Mammalia > Chiroptera > Phyllostomidae > Sturnira > Sturnira hondurensis. The sequence continues at coordinate 111,596 of NW_028091701.1, forward strand.
CTTGGATGTAGGTTCTTGCCTTTCATGACTTGGAATACTGCTTTCCAGCCCCTTCTTGCCTGTAAGGTCTCTTTTGTGAAATTAGCTGACAGTCTGATGGGAGCTCCTTTGTAGGTGACTGTCCCCTTATCTCTTGCTGCTTCTAGAATTCTCTCCTTCATTTTGATCTTGGGTAGTGTAATTATGATGTGCCTTGGTATGTGCTTCCTTGGGTCCAACTTCTTTGGGACTCTGAGCTTCCTGAAAGCCAATTTCCTTTGCCAGACTGGGGAAGTTCTCCTTCATTATTTGTTCAAATAAGTTTTTAATTTCTTGCTCCTCGTCTTCTGGCACTCCTATGATTCAGATGTTAGAATGTTTAAAGTTGTCCTGGAGGTTCCTCTCCCCATTTTTTTTGAGTTCATGTCTCTTCATTCTGTTCTGGTTGAATGTTTATTTCTTCCTTCTGGTCTAAATCATTGATTTGAGTTGCAGTTTCCTTCCCTTCTCTGTTGGTTCCCTGTATATTTTTCTTTATTTTACTTTGCAGAGCCTTCAGTTTTTCCTCTCTTTTGTGACTATACTCAACCATTTCTGTGAGCATCCTGATTGCCAGTGTTTTGAACTCTGCATCTGATCGGTTGGTTATCTCTTTGTCACTTAGCTGTTTTTCTGTAGTTTTGATCTGTTCATTCATTTGGGCCATATATTTTTTGGTCTCAGCTCACTTGTTACATTGTAAGTGTTGGATCCTTAGGTATTTGCCAGGGTGGGACAACCCAAGTTGCTGCTTTGTGGCACTGTCTGTAGGGGAGGGATCAGAAAGGGAGCAGTGTCGCTTGCTTGGCTCTTGATGGGCTTTCAGTCATGTCCTCTGCTACCCACAAGTGAATAGGGCCCTTCTTGTGCTAATTCTCAGGTGGGTGGGTTTGTGTATGTTCTAGAACCCTGTGGGTCTCTCCAATGAACTCTCCTGTGAGGCTGGGAGTGTTTCTCCTGCCACCGCAACACCCTCGGTTTTTTACAGTCAGAGGTTTTGAGGCTTTATTTCCCCACACTGGAACCCTGGGTTGTGCGGTCTGTCTTGCTCCACAGTTGTTCCTCCTGGTTTATCTGCATGCAACTGTGGGACTGCCTGGTCTGGCAGCTGCCGCCTTGCCTGCCCCAGTTTGCCAGCCCCTGCCTTTCCCACCCAGTCCTCTAGTTGCTGTCTTGGCACGTGTCCTGTGTACCCCAGCTGCCAGTCTCCATCCTTCCTACCAGTCTGAATGAATTTCTTCTGTAACTCCTTGGTTGTCAGACTTCCATACAGTTCAATTTTCTGGCAGTTCTGGTTATTTTTTGTTTTTAAATTTGTTGTTGTCCTTCTTTTGGTTGTGGGAGGAGGCAAAGTGTATCTACCTAAGCTTCCACATTGGCCAGAAGTTCCTACTTTTGATGTTAACCATGATCTGACATGGTTCAGGAGTGGGGAGTTATGTTCCCCCTCCCCAAGGGCAAGAATTGACACAAATTACTTAGACTTTTGCACGGGATATTTGCCTATTCTCCCTATTAATTCATTTACTTATTTATTTATATAAATTGATTTATCAACCATTGATTCATATCAGTATTTGCTCATGGTTGTTTTATACTTTGGATATAATCCAATGGTATGCTATATGGTTTGTTGTTTGAATTGATCCAGCTTTGGCCTTTGGGAGCTCTTTCAGGTTGGCTCTGTGTTTCTTTCCTTTGCTTCCCCCAGTGTGTGTGTGTGTGTACACCCTTACCTTTGCCACTAGGAGATGCTCCAGACTCATATTTATTTCCTGCCTCAGTCTGGAATCAGCCATTTCTCCAAGGACCTCTGGTTCCTATTATTGGATACTGGTATTGTAAACTAAGGCCTGGGCACTAGGTGTGCTCTTTACTCCTGGTGTGTGTCACCTTTTTAAAACACAGCTTCAGAAGTCATGGATTTCACTTCTGCTATAATCACAGGCCCACTCAGAATCAGGGGGAGAGAACACAGACTCCTCCTGTTGGTAGAGACCTGTCATTGTCACAGTGTGTGAGCTAATGAGATGGTATATATTGGTGTCATCATCTTTGGAAAATATTGTCTGTCACATCAGTGATGCTGTTGTGCACTGCGGATTCTCATGGTACCTAAAACACCTTTCAGCCTTGTCTGGCTTCTGTTTTGCTTCAAAGAAACAGTTTTCAAAGCTTTGTTTTACTGGAAGATGATTTCAGTTGAAATAGGGGCACACTGATAACATTAAATCACATTGTGAGAATTGTTGCCTTCTGAGTTCTTTCTTAGTCCTTTTGTTGGAGTCCAGGAGGCAGTCTCAGGTTGGTTCTATAATTGTCTTTAACTCATTTATAATGCTTGCTGATCTCTCTCCTTTTTTATTTCTCATTCCTTTTTTTTAATGTTTTGGCTCAGAACTTTCTTACAGTACAGCCTTTGAAGTAGGATTTAATCATTGTTTTGTCGTTTTATTACTTGAGCAGTTACCCTCTGCAGAGGACACATTAACTGCTTGCCAGAATACACATGCTCCCCATGTTTCCCATTTTCCCTGTAGTTGGGTGACGCGGACACAGGCTCGTGGTGCCCTTGGCATCATGGAGGAGATATGAGACAAATTCACATGGACTGCCAAGTCCTGTGGAGAAACAGGGACCGCACGGCTACTTTCTCAAGGGGGGAGCACCTCAGAGCGGCTTGGCCACCCTCTCAAGGGGAGAGTGTGCTGACCCTTGCCTAGACAGGCTTTTATTGGGTTTAATTTGCATAGGAATATATGTACAGCTTATTAATCATTGTCAGGCAGTAAGGATCTATCATTGTCAGGCAGTAACCTTTCCTGACAGATAGCTTACAAAGAACTATTAGGGCTTCTTCTGAGTCAGGGTCTATCAGCTAAAAGGCTACAAAACTTTGGGAAACAAACTAATTTCCTGCTTGAACCTTTATCATTTACTAAGAGAATTCCTAGCAAAGCAGGCTTCACAGGATTTTACATATCCTTTCTCAGGCCTGATCACCCAGGGAGCCCACCCTTTCCAGCACAGGGCTGCACTGCCCTCTGTCATTGTTTCAGGCTTAAGTCAGGCATGGAAGGCAGATAGCCAAGGAATTTCTTGAGACTTCTCTCGCACTCAGGGGAGTCAGGTTTTGTCAAAGCCGAGGGGCAAGGGTCCATCACTCCCTTTCTCCATAGCCCCCCAAGTCCTTCCCTGGGGCCTCCACGTGATCGTGCCTGTCTTAGGTCATTCCCCCCTTGGGGAATCTTACCCTTCATTGGCTAACTGATCAAGCATTGAGGGGGGTGGTTATGAAAAAAGGAGCAGAAGCAGTTCTCTTGTCAGGGAGATAAGCTTAGTCTCCTTAGTGGCTTATGGTCCAAAGGTCACTCACTCAGCCTTAGCCATGGGGAGTTTACAGCTCCTGAAACCAGGCAGGGCGGTTCCCACCAGTTGAGCAAGGCCATATGACTGTCCATGGCCAATGGAATGTGTGTGGAAGATTTAAAAGCACATGAGCCACCCTCCAGTTGTTCATTTCCTGTTCCAAGTCAGTATTGCTTCCCTCTGCCTGTGACTGTCACTGACTGGGGCCCTCTGCCAGCCCACACTGTACATGCAATATTTGTGGTGTTGAATTCCTGGGAACAACTGTTTCTGCTGCATTGCCTAACCTTTCCTGATGAATAACACCTTTTAAAACACCTTTTAAATAGGGTGAGTGATGCTGGATTTTTATTCATGTAATAGGGCAAAGTTTACTAATAAAAAGCAAGTTGTTTCAAAGAAATAGTTGAATAATTTGCTAGGTGAAACTCAGACATGAGAAACTCTCCAGGGCAAGGACTCAAGTGACTGACATTTGGGGACATTGCTGCCACTGTGTTCTCGACTTGTTCTTTGCATGGGAACTCTGCCCTTTATTGGAATTGGCCAGAACATAAATCTCTGTAATTCCCATTTGTTCCCTGTATGTCCCATGGCTTAAACAACAGCTACCAAAATCTCATCATTCAAGCTGATTAGTCAGAGATTATATGAAAAGGTCTGAATTTTCTCTTTGATTTTAGAGCCAAATAGTTTGCCTTTGCCTGTAGTGTTCCCCAGACACTAATCCAAAGTAAACCTGGTGAGAGGGAGCTTTCAAATTTTTCTGTTCATGGGTGTTATTTAAAGGCTGAAGCAAGTGATAACTGACTGAAAATGAGAGACCACCCAACATGGAAGAGGCACAGGATGGAGTGTCATTTCAAGTCAACGTCCCAAAAGGCAGGCATGTACTGATTAGTGAGTAATTGGGTGTTGGCTCAATGATTTGCACATTGGAAGCTGCTAAAAGATTCATTTACTTGACTGTGTCTCTTCCAATTAGATGTAATAAATGCAGTTTTGAATGGCCATATGTTTTATTTTAATGTAATGGTTTTAACCTTCATGATACTTTTCAGTTCTCCAGGGTTGGCCTGATCAGAGGTGAGCTGATATTTTAAGATGCAGTGTGATTAGCTTATTATTCAGGATTACTTTTTTGGGATTGAAAGAATAGGCAGTATTAGTTTTTTAGTTTGAAATCTGCTTCTTTCATTTATTCCTCCCTCCCTGTTCCCCTCCCTCCCCTCCCCTCCCTTTCCTTCCTCTGTACCTCCTTTCTTTTTTAAAAAATATATTTTATTGATTATGCTATTATAGTTGTCCCATTTCCCCCCTTCATTCCCCTCCACCTTGCACACCCCTCCCACCCACATTCCCCCCTTTAGTTCATGTCCATGTGTCATAAATTCTTTAGCTTTTACACTTCCCACACTACCCTTGCCCTTCCCCTGTCTATTTTCTCCCCACTGTCTATGCTACTTATTCTCTGTACATTCTCCCCCCCTCTCCTCCTCCCACTCCCCTGTTGATAATCCTCCATGTGATCTCCATTTCTGTGGCTCCACTCCTGTTTTAGGTGTCCACTTAGTTTGCTTTTGTTTTAGGTGTGGTTGTTAATAACTGTGTGCTTCCTGTCCTTTCACTGTTCATATTTTTCATCTTTTTTTTCTTAGATAAGTCTTTTTAACATTTCATATAATAAGGGCTTGGTGATGATGAACTCCTTGAACTTGACCTTATCTGAGAAGCACTTTATCTGCCCTTCCATTCTAAATGAAAGCTTTGCTGGATAGAGCAATCTTGGATGTAGGTCCTTGCCTTTCATGACTTGGAATACTTCTTTCCAGCCCCTTCTTGCCTGCAAGGTCTCTTTTGAGAAATCTGCTGACAGTAAGATGGGAACTCCTTTGTAGGTGACTGTTCCCTGATCTCTTGCTGCTTTTAGAATTCTCTTCTTCATTTTAATCTTGGGTAATGTAATTATGATGTGCCTTGGTGCATTCCTCCTTGGGTCCATCTTCTTTGGGACTCTCTGAGCTTCTTGGACTTCCTGGAAGTCTATTTCCTTTGCCAGATTGGGGAAGTTCTCCTTTAATATTTGTTTGAATAAGTTTTCCACTTGTTGTTCTTCCTCTTTCCTGTCTCATACCCCTATAATTTGATGTTGGAATGTTGGAATATTTAAAGATGTTCTGGAGGTTCCTAAGCCTCTCCTAATTTTTTTTGAATATTTGTTTCCTCATTCTTTTCTGTTTGGTTGTTTCTTTCTTCTGGTCCACTCCATTGATTTGAGTCCCAGTTTTCTTCCCATTACTATTGGTTTCCTGTGCATTCTGCTTCATTTCACTTAGTGTAGCCTTCATTTTTTCATCTAATTTGTGACCAAAGTCAACCAATTCTCTGAGTATCCTGATCACAAGTGCTTTGAACTGTGCATCTGATAGGTTGGCTACCTCTTGGTTGCTTAGATGTATTGGCTCTGGGGCTTTGATCTATCCTTTTGTTTGAGCCATTTTTTTCTGTCTCCCTTTCTTGAGAAAATTGGTTAATCTCTCTAAGCCTCAGTTTTCTCATTTGTAAAAGAGAAATAGTAACAGTACCTATGGGAATTTTAATGAAGAATAAAAAAGATACTGTGTTTGAGGCTTTTAGTACACTGTTTGGCACATACTGAGAGTTCAGTAAATAGCCCTGGCCAGTGTGGTTCAGTTGGTTGGAGCATCATCCTGTACACCAAAAGGTTGGGGGTTCAATTCCCAGTCAGGGCACATACCTAGGTTTTGGATTTGATTCCTGGTTGGCGAGTCTTTAGGAGGAAACCAATTGATGTTTCTCTCTCTTCCTTCCTCACTCTCTAAAATCAATAAACATTAAAAAAATAAAAGTTCACTTCTGGCTAAGATGGAGGTGTACGTAGACACACTGTGCCTTCTCACACAACTGAAAGGACAACAACAATTTAAAAACAAAAAATAATCAGAACTGACAGAAAATTGAACTGTATGGAAGTATAACAACCAAGAAGTTAAAGAAGATACATTCATCCAGACCACTAGGAGGGGTGGAGACATGGAGACAGGTGGAGAGGACTTGTGGCAAGCTGGTGGCTGGTGGACCCAGCGAGGTAGTGGATTGTGGAGTGGGCAGTCCCACATTTGCATGCAGATAAACCAGGACGAACACCTAGGGAGTGAGATAGACCATGCAACCCAGGGCTCCAGTGCAGGGAAATAAAGCCTCAAACCTCTGAAAACACCTGTGGGGGTTGAGGCGGCCATGGGAGAAACTCCCAGCCTCACAGGAGAGTTTGTTGAAGAGACCCTTAGGGTCCTAGAATGTACACAAGCCCACCCACCTGGGAATCAGTACCAGAAGGGCCCACTTTGCTTTTGGGTAGCAGGGGAAGTGACTGAGATTTGGCCGAGAGCAGAGTAAGTGACATTGTTCCCTCTCAGACCCCTCCCCTAAAGATAGCATCACAATGCAGCAACATGGGTTACCCTGCCCTGGTGAACACCTAAGGCTCCACCCCTTACTATGTAATAGGTGCATCAAGACCCCCCCCAAAATGCCCCAAGTGAAAGAACAGATCAAAGCTTCAGAAAAACTACAACTAATTGATGAAGAGATAGCCAACCTATCAGATGCACAGTTCAAAACACTAGTAATCAGGATGCTCACAGAACTGGTTGAATTTGGCTACAAATTAATTGAAAAAAAATGAAGGCTATGCTAAGTGAAATAAAGGAAAATGTACAGGGAACCAACAGTGATGGGAAGGAATTGCGACTCAGATCAATGATGTGGACCAGAAGGAAGAAAGAAATATCCAACCAGAAAAGAATGAAGGAACAAGAATTCAAAAAAAATGAGAAGAGGCTTAGGAACCTCCAGGACATCTTTAAACATTTCAGCATCCGAATTATAGGGGTACCAAAAAAAGAAGAGGAAAAGCAAGAAATTGAAAACTTACTTGAACAAATAATAAAGGAGAACTTCCCCCAATCTGGCAAAGGAAATAGACTTCCAGGAAGTCCAGGAAGCTCAGAGAATCCCAAAGAAGTTGGATCCAAGAAGAAACACACCAAGGCACATCATAATTACATTACCCAAAATTAAAAGTAAAAAGAGAATCTTAGAAGCAGCAAGAAAAAAGGAAGCAGTTACCTAAAAGGAGTTCCCATAAGACTGTCAGCTGATTTCTCAAAAGAGACCTTCTAGGCAAGAAAGGGTTGGAAAGAAGTATTCCAAGTCATGAAAGGCAAAGACCTACACCCAAGCTTGCTCTATCCAATAAAGCTTTTATTTAGAATAGAAGGACAGATAAAAAATGAAGTTCAAGGAGTTTATTACCACCAAGCCCTTATTATATGAAATGTTAAAGGGATTTATCTAAGAAAAAAGATGAAAAATATGAACAGTAAAAAGATAGCAAACTCACAGTTATTAACAACCACACCTAAAGCAAAAGCAAACTAAGCAAACAACTAGAACAGGAATAGAACCACAGAAATGGAGATCACATGGAGGATTATCAACAGGGGAATGGGAGGAGGAGAGAGGGGTAAAAGGTACAGATAATAAGTAGCCTAAATGGTAGGTAGAAAATAGACAGGGGAAGGGCAAGAGTAGTGTGGGAAATGTAGAAGCTAAAGAAGTTATGACACATAGACATGAACTAAAGCGGGGAATGTGGGTGGGAGGGGTGTGCAAGGTGGAGGGGAATGAAGGAGGGAAAATGGGACAAGTGAAATAGCATAATCAAAATATATTAAAAAATAAAAGTCAACAAGTGATAGGTGTTACTATTACCATCGGGTTATGTAATCTTTCTGAACCTCAGTTTCTCCACCTGAAAAATGAAGTTATGCTGTTCATTTCACCAGATTGTTGTGGTGTCTGAAGGAGATCATTAGAGATTGTTATTATTATTTTTTATTAACCATTCTTTTAAAAAATATTTTATTTATTTAATTTAGACAGGGGGAACAAAGGAAGAAGAGAGGGAAAGAAACATCAATGTGTGGTTCCCTCTCACACAACCCCCAATGGGGACCTGGCCCACGACCCAGGCATGTGCCCTGACTGGGAATTGAACCAGTGACCCCTTGTTTCACAGGCCGGCACTCAATCCACTGAGCCACACCAACTACGGCTAGTTGTTATTATTTTTATTATGAACTCAGTGAATGAATGAATTCTGGGACTTGTTTGTCAGGGTAGGATCCCTACCATAACAAACTGCTCCCAAATTTGGCCTGACAGAATAAGTTTGTTTCTCCCTCTCATTACATCCCAGTGCACAGGGTTAGGAAACTCCGTTCCCTGAAGTCAGTCAGGGGCCCATAATCCTTCCTGCTGAGGCTCCACCCTGGTTCCTTTGGCCTCTCAGGACAAACCTGGCCACAAGGAGGGCTGGGAGGTGGTCTAGCTGTGCACTCAGGACAGCAAAGAGGATGCGCCTAAGCCTGTATTGTGGATTTTAGAGACCTCAAAGTAAGGATCACCAGCTGCCTCTGAGCCTCACAAAATAATAATGAATGAATTTAACTTGATGTCCTAACAGTTTGAAGGGGCAGGGGCAGGTTGGGAGAAGCAGAAAGGAGAAGCATATCTGGAGCCATGATGGAGCCCTGTGTCTCTTCTATGGCTCTGGGTCCTGGATGTTGGAGCCACAAAGTGAGCCCATACCCTACCCACCCTCCCACACCACCCCTATCTGTAGGGTAAGTGGAGGCAGTTTGGCTTCCTCACCCAGGTGTCTGGGTAGCTAAGAGAAACAGTGTTCCCACAGTCTTGAGATTGGGTCTGGTAAACTGTTCCCATAACATGAAGTGGGCTTGCATGCACAGAGTTATGTTATGTTATATAATTTCTGGCATCTTGCCGGCTTTGTTTCCCTCTAGTACTTAAACAGGTAGGGACTCCCTGCCTGGGGCAATGATGATGAGAGACATGCAAGGGGACAGGTGCCATGACGGGTGCCACACTGGGAAGCAGGGGCCACGACATGAGACATGAGGATAGACACACAGCTTGCAGTGTGCGTGGGTCGCCCACCCGTGAATAAAGGCATGCCAGACATCCCAATGGCTCCGGGAATATTTTCCTGTCTGCACGAATACCATGGACCTGCCTAGCCTTGAAGGGTGGCACACACCGACCTTGGCCATGTATTCCTTTGGAATTTACTAGTGATCTCCACCATTGTTTTCCGATTTCATTGAAAATGCTACTAAGACACATGCTTTGCAGTATGCCACTTCAGTCCTAAGTGGGGCACTTTTGCTAGATGGATCGAATTTTTAAATGACAGCATCTGTTTGCTTGTACACATTTGTTTATAATTCTTCCCTTGGTAATTAGAGCACGGGATTGGTGAATGGTAAGCAGCTGTTGGAATTAGTGGGAACAGGAGGCAGTGATTTGATCTGTGAAGGAGTACAAAGCCCTGGCCAGAAGCAATAAAACCAGAACAGATGCCCCCAAATACACAGTCCGGGGGAGGGACTTGTAAATCACTAGAGAGACCACAACTAAACTGGTTGAGCTGTGAAAGACTGTGATAGTGGGTGGCTGTGTCCGGCTTTTCCTGAGACACAAGGGGCCTGGTAGATGTGTGGGAGAGGGCAGCTGAAGGAAGTGGACCTCAGCAAGTTGGACTCTGTGATGGGTCCACATTTCACTCCAGGTGAAATTTCAAGTCCTCACCATGGTGCACAGGCCCTACTGATGACTGCAGACCCTGTTACTCCCACCTTCTCTCTGCCTGCAACACTGGGTTCAGCAACTCTCCGCCCAGCTCCAACTCCTTGCTGCAGGGTGTGCCCCCTGGGGGTCTCTGAGGCTCTGGCTTCTTCCGTTTGGAGCTCTCCTCCCATCTGTTCTCTGCAGGGCTCACTCTTCTTTGAAATCTGTGCTCTAGCGTCACTTCTCAGAACCCACAGTTAACACTGCAGCTCTGGTATTCGTCTCTCTTCTCTTGTTTCAGTTTCTTAGCACTCACAACCTTTCTAACACAGCACATGTTTAAAAAATGTTTATTTTCTGTCTGCTCCATACAGGCTTCACAATGACAGGGACCTTGTCTATCTTGTTCACCTGCTGAATTGTGGTTGGCACATAGTAAGGGCTCAGTAAATATTTTCTGACTCAGTGAAAGAATTTTTCATTTGGGGGAACACATTGCCCCTTTTTACTGACCCTCTCTGCAACTTCAGGGGGTGTGTTTCACAGAAAGCACAGGTCACTTAGGGGGGCTTCTGGGGACATCTACCGTATTTTCTTGATCTCTGTAGTTCCCCAGAGCCTAGCCCAAAGCCTGGCACATAGTAGGTGTTCAAGAAACAGTTGTTGAGTAAAGAGATAACAGAATGACCCAGGATGACACTCAACAATACTCAAGGCAAAAACAAGATGTTATCCATATTTCTTTTATGTCCTTGCCCAACACCAGTGAGTCTACCAGGAGCACCTACCCCTCAAATATACCTTGTGCATACACCAGGATCCAGTTCCTCCATCAGTTCTCTGGGCTGAGCCACCATCACTTCCCAGCCCCACTACAACAGCTCCAACCCCTCCTGGCTGCTACTCTTGTGCCCTCTACAGTGTGTTCTCTACACAGCAGCTAGAGTGAACACAATCAGATCATGCCATTCTCCTGCTCCCCCCTCCCCCCAAAGGCTTATACCAACATCCACACTACTCCTATGGCTGCCGTGGCCCCTTGTGCATGGCTCCTCTACCCTCCCTTACTGTGCCTAGTCGCACTGGCCTCCTTGCTTTCTCTGAACCCCTCAGAGCCTTTGCACTTGCTCTTCCCTCTGCCTGGAATAACTTCTCCCTGGTTGGTTTCCCAGCGGGTGCCTTTATCCTACAGGTTTCAGCTCAGATTTTGCCTCCTTGGAGAGGCCTTCCCTGACCACCCTACCTAAGCCAGGAATCCAGACCATCTCCTGCCCCACAGAGAGGAATGGCCTGATCCCAAGTGGGCCCCAGTGACCTCAGTCTGCTCTGTTCCATCCCCACCGCCTGCTTTTATATGTGAGGCAGCATTATATTCTTATACACAGCTATGTGCTGAATTGTTTCAGTCAATGACGGACTGCATATATGACATGGTATACCTGTAGCCTAGGTGTGAAGTAGGCTGTACCACCTAAATGTGTTTAAGCACACACTCTGGGATGTTCTCACAGCTATGAAATTGGAATGTATTTCCCAGAATGTATTCCTGTCATTAAACGGTGCACGATTGTGTTCCTTTATCTTTTTTGTTGTCCCTCTTTCCTCTGATTCTCCCCTCCCCTGCCCTACTTTTCCTTCTCATCAAAAGAGGTACCTGTTAAAGCCCTGGCTGGTGTAGCTCAGTGGATTGAGCACGGGCCTGCGAACCACACGATCGCGGTTCGATTCCCAGTCAGGGCACATGCCTGGGTTGCAGGCCAGTTCCCAGCAGGGGACTCAAGAGAGGCAACCATACATTGATATTTCTCTCCTTCCCTTCCTCTCTAAAGATAAATAAATAAAATATTAAAAAAATAAAGTGTACAATTCAATAGTTTTAAAAAAAAAGAGGTACCTGTTACTTCAGAGGAGGGGTATGGCAGAGGAGGAGGAAGAAATAGATTTTTCTTCTCTTTTAGAACTTAGAGGCTGCAGGGGGTGTTGAGGTACCATGTAATGTCTTGACGTGAGAGTAGGGAGAATGGGATCCCTCCCCAGACTGCAGAGAGTCTTCCCTTGCCTGGGACTGGGAGAGGACAAAGAGGGAGTGAGAGGATGCATGTAAAGCATGTTCCGCAGAGACAGTTGACATTCACCCAAATTCCTTTCCTTTCCCCCCGGGCATGTAGCCTGCATTTCCCACTTGCTGCTAAATGTGGCCCTGTGACTGGGTTGCAGCCAGTGGGTTGGGGGCGTGAATGATGCCATCATTTCCCAACCAGGTCTGCTACAGCCTCCCCCATGCTGTCCTTCTTATTCTTCCCCAGCCTGCTGGCTGGATGTGAGGCTCTGGTGGAGGTTCTGATACTTTAGAACAGGGGTGGATCACCTGTGGCCCTTGAGCTGGATTTTGCCTGCTGCTTGTTTTTTGCAAGTAAAATTTTATCGAAACACAGCTACATCCATGCATTTATGTATTCTCTATTGCTGCACATTTGTACTATAATGGCAGAGTTAAATAATTGTGACAGAAACTATATGACCCACAAAGGCAAAAATGTTCCCTCTCTGGCCCTTGGTAGAAAAGTGTGCTACCCCTTCCCTGGAAGATGGTGGAGTAAGAAGATGGGAGGAGCTCAGCTCTCTGAGCAACCACGTAGGTGGTGGTCATGTGGCTGCCAGGAATCTCCATGATGAACGCTCCAAGAATAAGAATGAAAGTTTATTTGTAAACCTTTAATATTTTGTGGCTGTTTGGTCACAGCAGCTGGTATTGCTTATTCTAACTAATACAAAGCATGCATGGTACACAGTAAGCAGACGACAAATGATACTTCCTCCTCTTCTCCATCCTTTTACACTCTCCATGTACTGTCATATTTGGAGTAGCGCAGAAAGGTGAGTTGGATGTCTTTAAGCTTTCTCTCATCTCCAAGCCTTTCCCCAAGCTGTTCCTAACCCTTCTGCCATTCTATCCTCATTTCTTCACCTCACTATCTCCTACGAATCTTTCAGGCCTTGAGGTAGCCAACTGGGGAAGCATCACTTCCTCCCGTGTCCCCACAACTAGGTTAAGTGCCTCCGGTTGGTGCCCCTAAATAACCTTAGAGAAATGGTGGACTAGAGTAGTTAGAAGGCTTCTGGGCTTCGTGTTGTGGCCTGCCACTTAAAGCCATAATATGACTTTGGGCAAGTGGCTTAACCTGTTTGTACCTCAATTTCCTCATCTGTAAAATAACAATACTATTACCGTCTCATAGGGTTATTGTGGAAATTAAGTGAATTAAAGTGCTTACAGAAACATCTGCTATGAATGAATGTTAGCAGATGTTATTGCCACTATTGTAATTGCTGCTCCTCTGTCTATGAATCCCATGTCTCTTTGTGATAATACTTTTCCAGTGGACTGTATGGTACTGAAGTGTAGTAGGCTCTTAATACACTGTGGCTGGGTGAATGAATGAGATGGTGGCTGGTGCTCAGTCCCCCGGGGCTGCCCTGGGTGGTGCCTTGAGAGGGTCAGGAACCAAGGTGAAGCCATGTTGCCTGAGCAAGGGCAGTGTGTGCTCTGCGAAGACCGCTGTCAGCCATGGAACTCAGGTGCATCAGTTGAGGCTCTTTGTTGCAAACCACAGAAGCCAAGCAGGCAATCTTAATTAGAAAAGGAGTAAAAATGATTCATTAGGTCACAGAATTTCCAGACAGCTGCCATCAGACTTGAAGCCATGCAGGCAGGAGGAACACTTAAGTTGTACCACCAGACTGCTGTGGTGGAGACCCTGTTCCTGACATCCCCAGCCAGAGGCAAGCCCCTTGTACAGGGTCTCACTGCAAACCCGGTGGTGGCTGTTCTGAAAGCAGGAGCTTCTGTCCTGCTGGGCATGACCCCACAGACAAATGGCCCTGGTAAGCACATGGGATCTGGAAAGGGGAGCCACCTGATGCCAACCCCCAGTCGTAGAATCCTGGGGACCAGACCCTCTACTGCAGCCCCTTCTACCTGTTTAACAGTGGTGGTGGATGGTAGCTTCCACAGAGTTCCATCAGAAGACCCTGCAGCAGCCACCCCCAGGGATGAAGATAGAGGTGTTAGGACAATGACATAGCAGACATTTGTCATGCTCTGTGATTTCTTTGAAATACCTTTGGGAAATTGTATACCTCAGTAGCCCTCCCTGCCCAATATAGAAGCCAGGGGTGCAGCCAGGGTGCAGACCAAGGTCTCAGGATAGTGGGAGGAAGGTCCTGGCAGGATTGCCCTGGACCCAGCCTGGAGGCATGCGTGGTAACCACAGGGTCTTTGTTATTATATTTTTGCAGTATAATCTGGGGACTGTTCCTGGCTTTGGGACCTCCCGTCAAACTCGACTCTCCTACTCTTCTGGAGACTTGGTGAATGTCGCCTGATAAATGGCTTTGTTACCTAGATTAGCTATAGAGAATTCTGTTCGGGCAACCAAGAACCCTGGTCAGCATGGACAGGGTGGGAGTGTCTCATGGGAATCAAGGGCAGGGAAGGTAGGGAACTGGGTCATGGAAAGGCATCAGCCTGCTCTTTCTTTACACTTCTCACCTCTGTTTCTCTCTGTCCAGGTACACAGATATGGTTTCATAGATGTTGTTCATAGGGAGGCTGTGGTCACAAGTTTCAGCCTTCACAGAAGTAAACCCCATGTCTCTTGGCCCTGGCACCAATTCTTATGAGAACTATCTGACTGGCCCTGGTGGATCAGCTGCTTATACCTGCCTGTCCCATTGCTGGTCCCAGGAGTGGAGCTAATGGTACAAGAGCAACTCCCCACCCTCTTCCTTGGTAGTTTTTAGGAAGGAGAGTTCCTTGTGAGCTGGGTAGATATCCCCTGGGGTCAACCATGATCAAGAACATTTCTATGGTTGAGGCCAGAAACACTCAGGTCTTTTTTTGGTGGCCCCACCGGTGGCTCATCTCATTGCAGGGTAGGAGATGGCTGTGAATCAACACGGAAACCGCTGCTCTGTTCTGGAATATTCTGGGCCAAAGTGGCTCTGACGTAAACCCTCTGTAGCACTGAGTTTAAAAAATCTGTAATTTTTCTTCTCCTGCTTCTCCCTCTCTGCCACAGAGCACGTAGCAGGGCATCTGGAGGCCTGTGGTGGTAGTGTAACAGGGTGCAGTCAGGAGGGGGCCCCAGAAAAAGGATTTGGAAAGGGGTCCAGAGCTCAGGGTATCCCGGAAATATTAAGATGTCCTCATTCCCCCACCCCCACCCCAGGTGTCAGTTGGGGGAAGGGACAAATAGAGCAGGGCCATTGAGAGCTGTTTTGCATAGCAACAGTTTTGCAGCTAACCTCTGGAATGGTCATTTAACATATCTATAACCTTTGACTGGTTTCATAGACATGTTGAATAGCTGTGGCCATGCTTTGAGCCAGGGAGAAAGGAGTGGCTTCCACCCAGGATGTAACCGGGGGCTGGTCCCCTGAGTTACAGCACTTGTGTGGGAGCTTGGAGTTGATTGGCTCCACACCATGGGGCCACACTTGCCCAGACTCACGTTGGCAGCCCAGTAAACTGGTAATAATACAGAAATACTGGCAAGTGTAACTGATTGTGGGAGGAGTCGGAAATGGGGCTTACAAGGAGGATTGGCATGGGGATTTAAACCCAGATGCGGCAGCCATTAGGGAGGAGAGCCATGCGGCTTCGGAAGAATAAGGGTCCCCTCTTGGCCAGGTGAAGAGGAGAGCCATGCAGTTTTAGCAGAGTGCAGACCCCCTCTTTCCCAGGTGAAAGGGAAAACCACGCAGCTTTGCCAGAATGGGGACCCCTGCAGCCAGGTGAAGAAGAAAGCCACACACTTTTGGTCAGAGTGCTGACCCCTGCAGCTCTGGTAGAAGAGGCCCACGAGGCTTTGGGGTGCTCCCTTTGGCCACGTGGCCTGGGAAGCAGGAGAGACTTTGCCTGGAAAAATGGGTACGAAGAACTCTTGCCAGTGGACTGTGAGAAGGTGCCACGTGACTTCGGATTAACTGGAGATCCTGCCTGGGCGGCGACACAGCTGACGGTACCAGTGGCCTGGAAACACAGACGTGTGCTTCTTTTCCTGATTTACAGTACCCGGAGTTAGGACAGGGGGAGAAGGAAGTGCTGTGGGCATCTGTGGTTATCCTAAAGTACTTTGACATTTTTATGGGGACATCGGGTCACTACTTTAAGTCTGTATAGCATTAAATAAGCCTTTCCTTTCCTTCTCACAAATCTATGGCATTGAGAGATGTCTTTCCTTTGTCGGTGGACAGGTGAGCCCAGTAGGTATTAGTGTACCATCCTTGGGAGGGGCCCCTGTTTTCTGCAGCAGTTTTTGGCATCCCTAGGTGGGCCAAATATGGCCCCCCCTCCCCTTGGACCGCTGTTCAGTAACAGTAGGGATGTTGGTGTCTGGTGAGGCAGCTGCTACTCCCAGTGGGCTCAGATCTATTTCTGAGTACACGTGAGTGTCTTCTGGGTGATCCCTCAAATACTGCTGGTAGAAAAGTAGGATGCTTGAGGCTCCTACTTTTTTTTTAAAGGTTCCTATAAAAGCAGGTAAATCCAAATCACTGTTGCTAATCAGGCAAGTGGACCTGGGGATAACCTCATGCAGGTTGCCCTGTTCCTTAATCCACAGGAGCACACAGGACTCTAAAAACATGCAGGCTTCAAAGTGAGAAGAACAAGGAAGGCTTTGGGTTTGTTTCATAGGAGCAAAGTGAAGCATAATCATAGAATCTAGACTTTTCAGAGGAAGAAAATTTCATGCTGTTATGAATTAAGAGCCTTAACTCGGGGGGTGGTGGGGGTGGTGCTGAAGACACTCCCATGGGGACGGCCCCTCTGTGTTCTAAAGACACCCATGCACGCACGTGTGAGGAAGCAACCCCTTTCCTTTCATCTGGGGTCCAGCCTGCTGGAAATGGGGTGGGGGGTCTGGCCATGTGTCCTCACAGCAGGGGTCCCCAGCCTCATCTTCCAACCTAGTCTCTGCCCCTGGCCCCGCTTCCGTCTCTGGGTCTCCAAAGACAACAGATGCCTTCTCTTGCCTGAGTATTAAACTAGGTGAGTTTTTGCCCTTTTCCAAACTTCCTCTCATGGCGGGCTACCTATGTAGACTTCTGATATCATAACTCTAATATACATATATTTTTGGGAGGAAGCAACAGGGTGCTCACCCAACACCCCCCAACCTGCCTTCAGTGAGGGCAGTGGTGTGGTGCGGGTGTTGCTCCCTCCAGTGCCCCTCACATGTGAGCCAGGCAGTGATGCCCCAGCAGACTGGTAGTTGAGGTGAAATGGTATCGCCAGGATCTGCAATTCTCACACTCTCCTCCTCAACCAGCAGATGAGTGATTGTTTCGCAATTAGACCACCTGCGTTCAAGTGTGTCTTTTGTACAACCTGTGTGACCTCAGGCTGGTCCTGTTTTCACATCTTGTGACAGGAATGATGATAATGCTGGCTTCTCAGGCTGCTGAGAGAGCTGGACCAGAGTGTAAACTCCATAAGGATGATGTGCCCATTTTATACTATGGGTACACAGTAGGTCCTCAACAGATGTGTATTGAGTGGATCACTGTGCAGGTCAATAGAGGCATTGGTTCCACAGATTGTAGCCAAAAAGCTAAATAAACACCCAGGCAACACTGGGGCCATGTGGGGGGGACTTTCCTCGTGAGTCCCCCTGTGTGCTATGGATGAGAGTAAGCATGACCGAGACATGATGTGATCTGCTTGGGGAGGAAAGGTGGCCGATCTCTCAAAGGGGAAGGGCCAAGAGTCCCCTGCTCAAGGGGCTTTTATTGGGTTCATTTGCACAAGAATACAGGTAAGGATCAAACAATAGATATCATTCAAAGAACTATGAGGGCTTGTTCTCAGTCAGAGTCAGATAGCTAACGAGCCATAAAACTTTGAGGAACAAACT
Source organism: Sturnira hondurensis (assembly GCF_014824575.4). NCBI lineage: Eukaryota > Metazoa > Chordata > Mammalia > Chiroptera > Phyllostomidae > Sturnira > Sturnira hondurensis. The sequence goes on from NW_028091701.1 coordinate 129,577, forward strand.
TCTTGCTTGGACCCTTATCATTTAAATGAGAGCATTGTAAACAAAGCAGGTTTCTCAGGATTTTTACATTTCTTTCTTATGCCTGATTTACACGCACCCCCCACCATACCCGCCCTTTCCAGAACAGGGCTGCACTGCCTTCCCCATCATAGGTTTTCAGGGTTAAGTAGATTAGAGCCAGACAGCACTTCTCCCAGATGAAAATGGGGACTCAGCTTTGTCACAATAGCCAGGGAGACTGAGGGTCCATTGATCCCTCTTTGACGCAGCCCCCTCCCCTGAGTCCTTCCATGATGACCTCCCAAGTGATCATGTCTGGCCTAGGTTGCCCCTCTCTGAGGGGTTGTACCTGCCATGGACATTGACCATGCTTTGGGAGCAGGGGAAGAATCAGAAGCAGCGCTTGCTGCCAGAGACAAGCTTTGTCTCCTGTGGCTCACATTCTGGAGGTCGCTCACTTAGCCATGGGGGGCAGTTACAATTCCTGAAACCAGGCAGGGCAGTTCCCAACAGGGCCACAGGTTCCTGTGGGAGAAATGGGGAGGGCACAGACAGAGAGGCAGTGTTAAGTGGTGAGGCCCCGATCCCCACCCCTTGCCTGAAGCAGATCAACTTTTATCAGATTTATACAAGAGGCTCATTCCTGCAGTAATGCATTATTGAAGACTAAGCTTCCCAGAGGCAGCATTGTAAAGCAAGATCTGTATTATTTTAAAATGTGAGCACATGTAAGGCTTTAGTAATACTTGTAAATTGCCAAATTTCCAAGTCACCTAATGCAAATTTGCATAAAATGTGACACACTAGTTTCAGGGTTCTGGATAAGATTTGGTGAACAGAATGTTTCCTGAGGATTAAAAGGTCCCTACTCTACTGCTGGCCTTCCGGCCTGGTGGTGGGGGCTGTAATCAGAGGTGAGGCTCAGTGATAATCGTCTGATTGCAGCTAAAGTGCCAACACTGACGATGGATTCAATGTAACAAAACTAGAGCTGATTCAGAGGTGTTTCTGGGCAGCCAGGTGAGTTGTTGAGAAATTAAATGGTGTCCTTTTTCTTTTTCGCTCACAGCTTTGCCCTCTTTCCAGAGGACTTTGCTGCAGAAGCAGAGTGCTGGCTCAAAGTACAGAAGGCTGGATCCTGCTCCCAGGTGTGAGGAGGCCTGAGACTGCACATTAGCAGGCCCTGCAGGAGAGTCGGTGTGAAGAAAGTGGGGTGTCTGAGCCTCTTGGAAGGGGAATCTGGATGGCTCACCTTGGAGGCAGAGGTGAGGGGGCTGGTGCTAGGTGGGGTATTTTGGCCACTGGGACTGGATGAGAAGGTTTTGAGTTTCTGAGATGGTGATGATGTGGGTGAGTCCCCTTGCAAAGGACCCTGCAAGGTGGCAGGTCCTAGTGGCTCCACAGGGACTCAGGCCTGCAGTCTTGAGAGTGTTGTCCATGACACCAAGACAGGCCTGCATCAGTGGAGAGGACCCTTGAGGGGCATCTGCCACCCATCCCCAAGGGCAGTTGTTGACAGGGGCATTGTGCATAATGGTGACCATGACAGTGACAAACATTTATCAATTGTTCACTAGTGCTAGGCACTGGTCTCACTGTATTGAATACACTAAGTCATCATAGTTCTTGTTATTACCCCCATTTATAGATGGGAACACTGAGGAACAGAGAGGTTTAGTTGCCCAAGGTCGCACAGCCAGTGAGTGGCGGAGCTGGGATTTAAACTTGTCAATAGTGATAGAATCTAGTCCTGGTCCCTGTGCTCTGCAACCACAGGCAGTGCCTGTGAGAATGGTAATCACACTAACTGAAGACTGAATCTTCTCTAATTATTTGGACCAAACCCTTGGATGCTTGTAAGACCAACAGAGAAGAGAAGACCCCAGATACTAAATAATATTGATTTTATTATCTATATTAACTAATGGGGGTTTGACTTGAATTAGAAATGGGTCCTGGCTGGTGTGGCTCAGTGGATTGAGCACTGGCCTGCAAATTAAGGGGTTGCCAGTTGGATTCCAGGTCAGGGCACATGCCTGGGTTGCGGGCCAGATTCCCTGTGGGGGGTGTGTGAGAGGCAACCACACATTGATGTTTCTCACCCTTTCCCTCCCTTCCTTTCTCCCTTCCCCTCTGTCTAAAATAAATAAATAAAATCTTAAGAAAAAAAGAAATGGGATGTATCTTATACCTCAGGAGTTATAGAGCAGTTCATACCTGTGGTCCCCATAAGAATGTCAAAGTCACTTTCTTGCATTTTTATATGCTTTCTTAATTTAATTTTTAATAGATATTATATTACATAGTTCAAAAATCAAAGTACTGTAAAAAGATGTTTACAAAAAAGCTCCAACCCCTTTCTTATCCATTGTATGCTCTCTCTCCCCTTAGATGGCCACATTTATTGCTTTTGTGTGTCTTCTTCCAGGGTTTTTATGCAAGTACAGGAATTACGTTTGTGTAGGTGGGATGTGGGCTTGGCCAGAGGAGGGGAAAGGGAGCACTGAGCACCCTTAGTGGCTGACCTAGTTAGTAAATGCAAAGGGTGCCCAGGCTGGCTGGTAACAGGGGAAAAAAACTAAATATTGGGTTGGCCAAAAAGTTCATTTGGTTTTTCCCATAAGATGGCTCTGGTAGCACATAGTTGTCTTTAACTTTCTTCTAAACAATTTTGTGAGATTGTATTATGACAGCTGTCATATTAGTGTGCATTAAAAAAAAAAACTTATTGACCTGGCTGGTGTAGCTCAGTGGATTGAGCACAGGCCTGTGAACCACAGGATCGTGGTTCGATTCCCATTCAGGGCACATGCCTGGGTTGCAGGCCAGTTCCCTGCAGGCCAACTCCCAGCAGGGGATGCACAAAAGGCAACCACACATTGATGTTTCTCTCCCTCTCCTCTTCCCCTCTAAAGGTAAATAAATAAATAAAATCTTAAAAAAAATACTGAAATTGGTGAATTTTTGTGTAGCCATTTTAATATTGAAGATGGAAGAAAATATGCAACATTTTTGGCATATTATGCTTTATAAGTTCAAGAAAGGTAAAAATGCAACTGAAACACAAAAAATATTTGTGCAGTGTATGGAGAAGGACTGTGACTGATAGAACACATCAAAAGAGGTTTGTGAAGTTTCGTGCAGAGATTTCTTGCTGGATGATGCTCCACAGTTGGGAGAACAGTTGACGTTGGTAGCAACCAAATCATGACATTAATTGAGAATTATCAATATTATACCACCTGGGAGATAGCCAATCTACTCAAAATATCCAAATCAAAAAGTTATTGGTGAAAATAAAAAACATGTCTTTTATTTTGTGGAAAAACCAGATGGGCTTTTTGGCCAATCCAAAGCTGCAGTATTGCGGCGAGTGGGCTGCAGATTTGGGGAGAAGAGATTATGCATACACACGTTACCCAAAGTGACCAATTTATTTTTTTACTTTATATTTCAATATTGCTTTTTTTAACTTTAATTTTTTATTGTTATTCAAGTACAATTGTCTCCATTTTCTCCCACCACTGTCCTGAACCCCAGCCACCTTCCATCCTTGATCCTATCCCACTTTGGTTTTGTCCATGTTTCCTTTATAGATGTTCCTTGACAAACCTTCCCTCTTTTTTTTATTTTTTATTTTTTAAAATATATTTTATTGATTATGCCATTACAGTTGTCCCATTCCCCCCTTCACTCCCCTCCCCCCTGCACACCCCTCCCCCCATTCCCCTTTTGTTCATGTCCATGTGTCACAAGTACTTTAGATTCTATATTTCCCATACTATTCCTGCCCTCCCCCTATCTATTTTCTACCTACTATCTATGCTACTTATTCTCTGTACCTTCTCCCCCCTTCTCCTCCTCCGACTCCCCTGTTGCTAACCCTCCATGCGTTCTTCATTTCCATGGTTCCACTCCTGATCTAGCTGTCCTCTTGGTTTGCTTTTGTTTTAGGTGTGGTTGTTAATAACTGTGAGTTTTCTGTCCTTTCACTGTTTGTATTTTTTTTCTTCTTTTTCTTAGATAAGTCCCTTTAACATTTCATAGAATAAGGGCTTGGTGATGATGAACTCCTTGAACTTGACCTTATCTGAGAAGCACTTTATCTGTCCTTCCATTCTAAATGAAAGCTTTGCTGGATAGAGCAATCTTGGATGTAGGTCTTTGGACTTCATGACTTGGAATACTTCTTTCCAGTCCCTTCTTGCCTGTAAGGTCTCTTTTGAGAAATCTGCTGACAGTCTGATGGGTACTCCTTTGTAGGTGACTGTCCCCTTATCTCTTGCTGCTTCTAGAATTCTGTCCCTCATTTTAATCTTGGGTAGTGTAATTATGATGTGCCTTGGTGTGTTCCTGTTTGGGTTCAACTTCTTTGGGACTCTCTGAGCTTCCTGGATTTCCTGGAAGTCTATTTCCTTTGCCAGACTAGGGAAGTTCTCCTTTATTATTTGTTCAGATAAGTTTTCCACTCGTGGCTGTTCCTCTTCCCCTTCTGGTACCCCTATAATTCGGATGTTGGAACGTTTAAAGATGTCCTGGAGGTTCCTAAGCCTCTCCTCATTTTTTTTTTGAATTCTTGTTTCTTCATATTTTTTTGTTTGGTCGTTTTTTTCTTCCTTCTGGTTCACTCCCTTGATTTGAGTCCCAGTTTCCTTTCTGTCAGTATTGGTTTCCTGTGCATTTCCCTTCACTTCAATCAGTTTAGCCTTCATATGTTCCTCTAATTTGTGGCTAAAATCAACCAATTCTGTGAGCATCCTGATCACCAGTATTTTGAACTGTGCATCTGAAAGGTTGGCTATTTCTCAGCCACTTAGAATTATAGGCTCTGGGGCTTTGAGCTGTTCTGGGGCTTTGAGTTGGTCATAATGTTTGGTCTATTTGCACCTGTTATGTATGAGGGGCGGAGCCTTAGGTGTTCACCAGGGCGGGGACACTCAGTTGCTGGGTTGTGATGCTGTATGTGGGGGCGGGGTCAGAGAGGGGAAAAAAAGTGGTGCTTTGCTCTGCTCCCTACTCTCTCAGATTTCTGTCCTTCCTGTGGCTTCCCACAAGCAAATTGGGCCCCTCTGGTGCTAGTTCCCCGGGTGTGTGGGCCCATGTACTCTCCAGGACCCTGTGGATCTCTCCAACAAACTCTCTGTGAGCCTGGGAGCCTCTCTCGGCCCCTCGACCCTGAGAAAATCTTTCCAGTTGGTGCTCTCAGGTTCTAATTCCCATTGCTGGGGCCCTAGCCTGAGCAGTCTGTCTCCCTGTTTGCTCCTTCGCTTGGTTTATTTGAGCGCGAATGTGTGACCGCAGTCAGCCAGCTGCCCTGCACCCTCACTGGGTCTGCCTGTCGCCACCCCACGCCTGGGATCCACCAACTGCCTTTGCCTCTGCTCCTGGGTTGGTCGGACTGAACGATCTTTCCAGCCCGACCCCACTCTGCCACTGACTCCACCCCTCTTGCCAGTCTGGCTGAATGGTTTGTTGTTGTCGGACTTCCGTAAAGTTCAATTTTCACTGTTATGGCTGCATTTTTGTTACTAAAACTTTGCTGTCTTTAAATTTAGTTGTGGGCAGGGGCACAGTGTTTCTACCTATGCCTCCATCTTGGCTGGAAGTCCACAAACCTTCCCTCTTTTTCCCCCATTATCCCCTCCCTCTCCCATCTGGTTACTGTCAATTTGTTCTGTATTTTGATGTCTCTGGTTATATTTTGCCTGGTTGTTTGTTTTGTTGATTAGGTTCCACTTATAGGTGAGATCCTATGGTATTTGTCTTTCTTTAGCCAGGGCTGCACAGGGTGGCTCCCCTGAGCAGGAGCACTTTCTGTTCGTTCTTCCCTCCCAGCTACTCACTCCACAGGTACCAGTTTTGGCCTCCCTCTCCATGCAGCTACCATCCTTTGAGAGCCTACTGGACAGCAGTGTTCTTGCTGTGACACAGACCTTCTGTGCCTGGACCAACATCTGACAAGAAACGACTGTAGCCACTTGGGCACTCTGTTAAAGAGTAGGTTACACCTTTGGCTCTAATGGTTCTGGAACCAGCATCATCACTGAGGGGGAGAAAGCAGAGCCAGGATACAGGTTCCCCTGAAGAGTGACCACCTCCACCTGCCGAGGATGCAGGGGTCCATCTCTCTGCAGTGTCAACAGCTTACTCAGTGAACTGCCTTCACTACCAGATTTCATCCTTACAACATCCCTTTCCTCTGATGTGTAGTAAGCTTTCAGTGAATCCTGGTTGAATGAATGGGTTAGTCCCTTGAATGGGATCTTATAATTCTTGTTAGCTCTCTGACTTAGTCTCCTACCACTGTCCTTGCTCACTCTGCTCCAGGTGCACAGGCCTCCTTACTTTTGTGACCACTCCAGGCACCCTCCTGCCTATTCCCTCTGCCTGGATACTCTTCGCCCAGCTGTCCATGTGTCTGGCTCTCTGCCCTCCTTCAGGCCTTTACTCCAAATGCCCCTTCTCAGTGGGGCATTCCCCAAGCACCTTATTTAAAATTACAACCAGCTCTCCATCTCCTACTATATTTGTGCCCAGACATGAATTATCTCCTCTCATTCCATACACACTGCTTTTTGGCTGTGTTCACCATCTGTCTGCTGGCTAAGACATGTGCTCTGTTGGGAACAAGAAAAATAGTCTCAGCCCCATGGAGCCTGCGTCCCTAGCAAACATCCTGTAAGTTGATTGCCATCTGTTTAGTTTAAAAAATTTCCTTTCAGTTGAGTCAGACCCCACCCTGTTCCCTCTCGTGGGCTCTGTAAGCCAATAGCTAACCGCCACATCTGCTTCTGTGCAACGCTTGCTTGCTTGCCTCTATATAAGGACTTAGCTATAAGCGCTGGGCGTGCGTGACTCTGGTTTGCAGCCCCTGTGGGCACCGTGTCTCTGGACACTTTGAAAGTTCACCCCTGTGCAGGTTAAACTTGGCCAATAAAGTAACATCTTTGAAACCCTGAAAGTCTCCGACATTTGTTCTTGCGGTTGGTGGATGCAACATGCTCCTTCAGGGAGGCACTTATGGCTTGCTGGCTCACTGGGGACCTCTGAGAGGGCCTGGCTCATGTAGGTGCTCAGTAAACATTTACTGAATGCATGAAAGAATAGATGAGTTCCTTTTTTACAGAGGAGGAAACTGAGGCTCTGAGAAGTGAGCTGACCACTGTCCAGGTGGCAGAGGTGGGATTCAAGTCCAGGCTGACTCCAAAGCATGGAGTGTGGGGCTGGGTCCTGGGAAACAGGTGAGGCTTTTTTGATGGGTCCCAAGGTAAGTTGCCTTTGAGGTATAGGGGAGAAAAAAATTCTCTCACCCTCTTCCCCCCTTAGATTTATTTGTTGGGGGTTCTGTGAATTAGATGGACAAAAACCAGATTAACAAGAGAAAAACAAGAGAAAAAGTTCATTAGCATGAACTTTTGTATGCATTGAGCATACACAGGGAGTAACTAGTGCTGAGTAACTCAAAGGGGCCATTAGAAGTTGGGCTTACATGACAGCTTCACAAAAGAGCAATACATTGCTGGAGAAGTGACAATACAAAAGAAAAGGACTGAGTTTCTAGGGCAGCAAATTGTGGGAAGGTGACTATATGGGGAAGCTAATGAAAGATAAGGGCTATTTAGTAAGGCTGTCATGTAGATTTATTTCTATGGTGCCAGTTCCATGCTAAGAAATGTCTAGAGTTGTCTTCATTGATTAGCTTCTGTTAGGGAGGTGCTATGTGGTAGAGAGGAAGGGAGACAGCTTTACACATGTCTGTCCTGCTTTTAGACAAATAGGGAGAGAGCAAAGAGACTTTCTCCTTTTCTTTTCCCCTCCCTCACCACCCGCCCCCATAATCCTCATCCAAGGACATGTATTTTTTAATTTATTTTTTTGGTTGGGGGGGGGAGAGAAACATTGATATGTGAGAGAAGCATCAATTGGTTGCCCCCACCACATGCCCCATCCGGGGATCAAACCTGCAACTTGGAACCTGACCAAGAATTGAACCATCAACATTTTGGTATATGGGACAATGCTCTGAACAGCTGAGCCACCCATCCAGGGCCAGAGAGCTTTTCTTGTACGTGTTTTTACTCAATTGCTTTAGATCAAAAATAATTCTTATGCCAAAGTGGCATGTTTTTGAGTGGCATGTTTTTGAGTGGCATAGCTTGCTAATCCTTCAGAGGCAAAGGTTTTCAGTGACTGAATTTGCAACCTGCCATACAAGCAAGTGCAAAGAATCTCTAGCCATTCTGATAGGTAATGCCAGGGCATACCTGTCAGGTAGTCCCAGGTAGCTACAGGTAATGGGAAGGTGTGTTGGGAAGGAGGCCTGCCTCAGATACCATTCACTGTTATTTTGCTTCAGTGGACAGGGACCTTTTTCTGAACCTGCTTGTGGGGACATCTGCAAATACAAATCCTCTGTCTGATCACCCTTCCCACGTGGACCCTGTGGACTATACAGTAGAACTCTGGGAGTGAGCTTGGGGCTTTGTTCACACTGGTTATTATGTGGTTAACTGTTCCAGTGTGCCCATTAGCTGACATAATCAGGGAGTGAGTTAACTTCTTCTTTTCTGGCTGTATTTTAAAAGCTTTTTAAAATGCTTTTTTCCTGGAGCCTATGCACTCTTCAGAAATTAAATTTAGACTGTGATTTTATTACCCTTTTAATTTAATTTATCCTAACGGTTGCATTCAAGCTGTGAACCAGCTGTTGACTTTGAAAAAACATTGTTCAATTTGAAGGAAGCATTTGAAAACTTAATGAAATGGCTGTAAGTAATCACTTCAGCAATTACACAAGCCGGTGCTGTGCGTTGTCACCAGGGGCAGGGCAGGGGGTCTGGGAGAATGCTCAGGTGGGCAGAGGGGTGGCTTGGGCAAGAGGTAGGCATGCAGATTTGGGGGAGAGGGTCGGGGAAGGGAGTGCACAAGGACATCAGACCACACAAGCACGTCTCCTCGTTGGGCTGCCTGGGGCCCCAGGCCATGGGAAGGAGAGTTGGTCACAGGTCCAGCTGAGTACAGGGGCCTGTTCAGCTCCTGGCTCCTACTGTCCCCTCCCAGCCATTGAATTTCATCTGACAGCTTCCTCTGCCCCTGCTTCTTGTCTGGGCAGGACAGTGTTCAGGGACTTGACTTGGACCTAATGTTTTTCTCTTCATTTACTACTATGGTAGGTTGCAACAAAACAGGCTCAAATCCTTCTCATTCTGTATGCAAGTAGCCTTTGCAATGCACTTCTCCCATTAGGAAGTGAAGCCTGCTTCTTCATGTGCACTTGAAAAAAAAATGCGTATTCTGTGGTTTTGAAGTGAAATGTTATTAAAATGCCTATTAAGTCCATCTCCTTTAATGTGCCATTTAAGGCCATTATTTCCTTATTTTCTGTCTGGATTACCTATCCATTGATATAAGGGGGGTAATAAAATCCCCTGCCGTTATTGTATTGTATGAATTTCTCTCAGTGTGTCCATTAGTAATTGCTTTACATACTTAGGTGCTTCTATGTTGGGTGCATAGATATGTATGATTGCTATATCCTCTTCTTGGATTGGCCTATTTACAATTATGTGATGTCCTTCTTGGTCTTTTGAAACATATTTTGTTTTAAAGTCTGTTTCGTCTGATATGAGAATTGCTACCCCAACTTCCCTTTTGTTTCTATTTGCATAGAGTATCTTTTTCCATCCTTTCACTTTCAGTCTGTGCGTCTTTTGATCTGAAGTGGGTCTCTAGTAGGCAGCGTGTTGATGGGTCATGTTTTAAAAGCCATTCAGCCATCCTGTGTCTTTTTATTGGAACATTTAATCCATTTACATTAAAAGTAATTATTGATAAATATGTACTTATTGCCATTTTATTCATTGCTTTAGGTTGCTTTTTATAGTTGTCCTCTTTGCCTTTCTTCTCTTGATCTTTTCCCTTGGGGTTTGGTGTTTTTCTTTAGTGTTTTATTTGGGTTCCTTTCTCTTTGTCCTTTGTATAACTTTTGTGGGTTTTTGGTTTGTGGTTACCATGAGGTGTATGCACATCATTCTTCACCTATACCAGACTATTTTAAGTTAACGGGTATTTAAGTTTGAATATATTCTACGAGAACCACATTTTTACTCCCCTCTGCATGCTTCATGTTATTAATGCTTTATTTTAGCTCTTTTTCTGTTGTGTATCAACTACTTACTACAGTTTGAGTTGAGTTTGACACTTTTTCTTTTAACCTTTGTAGTAGCTTTTTATATGTCTGATTTATTGAATATTTGGCTTTACCTGTGAGGTTTTTTTCCCCTTTCTTATATTTTCTTACTTCTGGTTATGGCCTTTCCTCTTCTGCTTGTAGAATACCCTAGAACATTTCTTGTAAAGCTGGTTTAGTGACAGTGAACTCCTTTGGTTTACGCCTATTTGGGAAACTCTTTATCTCTTCTTCAATTCTAAATGAAAACCTTGCTGGGTAAATTATTCTAGGTTTTGTAGGTTCCTTACTTTCATCATTTTAAAAGACATCTTGCCATTCCCTACTGCCCTGTGAAGGTGATGAGCAGGTACTTCTGGCACCTGGGGCACAGCCTGCTGGCTAGAGCAACTCCGAGCAGGTAGGCCAGGCGGGTGTCGTTATGCCCCACTGTTCAGAGGCAGCAGTCTCCAGAAAATGTAGCTGTGAACATGCCAGAATCCCAGTAGAGCCCCCGCCCGCCCTACCCAAGTGGAAGGGAAGTGAATGGTGCTGATGGCTCCTCTGGCTCGAGAGTTCCCACAGCTCCTGGAGGGCTCCTGTGGTGTCCCAGCTTCTCTGTATGGTCTATTTCTCTTGTTTGTTGTCGAAAGCTGCTCACTCAGTGCTCAGGTGTGTCCCAGGAGTAATCACTGCCTCCACACATGTATATTTGATTTTGCTCATGGGAGCGTTGAGGTCAATGTCCTCCTTCACTGCTGCCACTTTGGATCTCCTACATGGCTACCTTGGTGATGGAGTACATGAGCAAGAGCCTCTCTTCCGCTCTCTGTTGTTTTGTGCCCCCGGGCTTTCTGGCGCTGTTTATCACACAACATTACCTAGCCTGCTCTGACTGTGTACTTGGGCGAAACAACTTAATCCTCTGGACTGTAGTTTTTGTGTTTTTTGTTTTTTTGGACATCAGATGGTTTCCTTAAGCTGTATAAATAAGAACAATATGTGATAATATGGAACATATTTCTCTGTTGGTTTGGATAGATTATTTTATGTAAATACCAGGCTATATTATTAAGATTTTCCTTTTAAGTTATTGGTCATTGATTTTTAAAAAATTTTATTGTCAGCACTATTACAGGTATCCCCCATTTCCCTCACTTTGCCCACCTCCAGCTAGCCCCCCTCTTTCCAGGTCTTCACCACATTGCCTGTGTGCATGGGTTATGAATATATGTTCTTTAGCTAATCCTTTCACCTTCTTTTATTCAATTACCCCCATCCCTTCTCCTCTGATATTTGTCAGTCTGTTCCATGTTTCTGTGCCTCTGGTTCTATTTTGTTCATGAGTTTATTTTGTTCATTAGATTCTGCATATTAATGAGATTGTATCATATTTGTCTTTCTCTGACTGGGTTATTTCACTTAACATAATTATCTCCAGGTCCATCCATACTGTTGCAAAGGGTAAGAGTTCCTTTTTTTCACAGCTGTGTAATATTTCACTGTGTAAATTTACCACAGTTTTTTTATATACTCACCTACTGAAGGCTACTTGGGCTGTTTCCAGAACTTGGTTATAGTAAATAACTCTGCTACAAACATGGGGGTGCATATATTATTTCTGATTGCTGTTTCGGGATTCTTAGGGCATATGCATATACCCAGAAGTGGGATCACTGGGTCAAATGGCAATTCCATTTTAAATTTTTTGAGGATGCTCCATGCTGTTTTCCACAGTGGTTGCACCAATGGACATTCCCACCAACAGTGCACTAGGGTTCCCTTTTCTCCACAGCCTTGCCCTGGCACTTACTGTTTGTTGATTTGTTTATGATGGCCATTCTGACTGGTGTGGAGTGGTATCTCATTGTGGTTTTAATTTTCATCTTTCTGATAATTAGTGATGTTGAGCATTTTTTCATATGTCTTTTGGCCATCTGTATGTCCTCTTTGGGGAAGTATTTATTCAGGTCCTTTGCCCATTTTTAAATTGGATTGTTTGTCTTCTTGGTGTTGATTATATAAGTTCTTTATGTATTTTGGAGATTAACTCCTTATCAGATGTATCACTGGTGAATATGTTCTCCCATATGGTGGGTTTCCTTTTCATTGTGTTGATAGTTTCTATTGCTGTGCAGAAGCTGTTTAGTTTAATTTAGTCCCATTTGTTTATTTTTTTCCTGTGTTTCTCTTGCCCCAGGACACATATTAGCAAAAATATTACTCCAAGAGATGTCTGAAATTTTACTGTCTATGTTTTCTTACAGAATTTTTATGGTTTTGTGACTTAACTTTAAGTCTTATTTTTTCATTTTGAGTTTATTCTTGGGTATGGTGTAAGTTGAAGGTCTACTTTCATTTTTTTGCATGTACTAGTTCAGTTTACCCAACACCATTTATTGAAGAGACTGTTTTTATTCCATTGTGTGCTTTGTCAAATATTGACTATAAAGACGTAGGTTGACCATAAAGTTTCTGTGTTCTGTTCCATTGATCTATATGCCTGTTCTTTTATTAAAAATATTTTATTTATTTATTTTTAGAGAGGGGGAAAGGAACAAGAAAGAAGGGGGAGAGAGACATTCATGTGTGGCTGCCTCTTGCATGCCCTCTGCTGAGGACCTGGCCTGCAACCCAGGCATGTGACCTGACTGGGAATCTAACTGGTGACCCTTTAGTTTGCAGGCCAGCACTCAATCCACTGGGCCACACCAGCTATATGCCTGGTCTTATGACAGGACTAGGCTGTTTTGATTACAATGGCTTTGTAGTATAGTTTGATATCCAGTATTGTGATCTCTCCAACTTTGTTTTTCTTTTCAAGATTATTGAGGCTATTTGGGATCTTTTCTTGGTTTTATGTAAATTTTTGGAATATTTGTTCTAGATCTGTGAAATATGCCACAAGTATGTTAATAGGAATTGCATTGAATCTATAGATTATTTCAGGTAGTATGAACATTTTAATGATATTAATTCTTCCAATCCATGAGCATGGTGTATGGTTCCACTTGTTCGTATCTTCTTCTGCTTCTTTCTCCAATGTCCTACAGTTTTCCAAGTACAAGTCTTTTATTTACTTGGTTAAGTTTATTCCAAGGTATCTTACTATTTTATTTATTTATTTATTTTGCAATAGTAAATGAGATTTTTTAAAGTTTCTCTTTCTGAGAGTTCATTATTGGTGTATAAAAATGCTACTGATTTCTGAATATTAATTTTGTATCCTACTTTGCTGGGTTCATTTATTAACTCTAGTGGTGCTTTTGGTGGAGTCTTTAGGGCAGGGGTGTCAAACTCATTTTCACTGGGGGCACATCAGCCTTGCAGTTGCCTTCAAAGGGCTGAATGTAATTTCAACTCCTTAACAGTTAAGAAGTAGTTACATTTATGCAGTCCTAAATTTATTTTGGCCCTTTGAAGTCAACTATGAGGCTTATGTGGCCCCTCGTGAAAATGAGTTTGACATCCCTGCTTTAGGGTTTTCTATGTACAGTATCGTGTTATCTTTGAATAATGACAATTTTACTTCCTCCTTTTCAATTTGGGTGCCTTTTATTTCTTCTTCTTGTCTGATTGTTGTGGGTAGGACTTCCAGTACTATGCTGGATAAGAGTGGTGAAAACAGACATCACTATCTTGTTCCTGATCTTAAGAAAAAACATTTTTAGTTTTTGCTCACTGAGTATGTTGGCTGTAGGTGTTTTTGTATATATGGCTTTTATTATGTTGAGGTATGATCCTTCCATTCCTACTTTGCTGAGAGTTTTTTTAATCATAAATGGATACTCGATCTTATCAAATGCTTTTTTGCATCTATTGATATGATCATGTGATTTTTATCTTTCATTTTGTTTATGTGATGTATCATATTTATTGCTTGTGAATATTGTACCAACCTCACACTCTCAGAATAAATCCCACTTGACCATGGTGTGTGATCTTTTCAGTGTATTGCTGGATCCAGTCTGCTAATGTTGAGGATTTTAGCATCTATGTTCATCAGAGATATTGGCCTATGATTTGGTGTCTTTATCTGGTTTTGGAATTAGGATAATGCTGGCATTGTAAAAATAGCTTGAAAGTCTTCCTTCCTCTTGAATTTTATGGAATAATTTGAGGAGGATAGGTATTAGTTTTTATTTGAAAGTTTGGTAAAATTTTCCTGTGAAGTCCACTGGTTCAGGACTTTTATTTGCTTTTTTGACTATTGCTTCAGTTTCATTAGTTATTATCAGTCTGCTCAAATTTTATGATTCTTCCTGATTTGGTTTTGGTACAGTGTATGTTTCTAGGAATTTTCCCCATTTCTCCCAGGTTGTCCAATTTGTTGGCATATAGTTGTTCATAATATTTTCATACAGTCTGGTGTATTTCTATAATGTCAGTTGTTACTTCACTTCTTTTATTTCTGAGTTTATGTAGTTGGGTCCTCTTTTTGTTTCTTGATAAATCTGAGTAAAGAATCTTCAGTCAGATTTCTTCACTTGTTTCTTCAGTGTTGTTTATTTTTTCAAAGAACAAACTCTTCATTTCACTGATCTTCTATATTATATTTTTAGACTCTATGTCATCTGTTTCTGCTCTGATATTTATTATTTCCTTCCTTATTTTTACTTCGGGCCTTTCCAGTTGTTCTTTTTGTAGTTGTTTAGGTGTAAAGTTAGATTTATTTAAGATTTTTCTTGCTTCCTGAAATAGGCCTGTAATGCTATGAACTTCCCTCTCAGGACTGGTTTTGCTGTGTTCCATAATTTTGGGGTTGTTATGTTTTTATTTTCATTTGTTTCCAGGTATTTTTTGATTCCTTCCTTGATGTAACTGACAACCCATTCATTGTTTAATGACATGCTATTTTGCCTTCATGTGTTTGAATGTTTTTGAGTATTTACTTATTTATTTATTTAGAATTTTTTAAAAAATGTATTTATTTATCTTTAGGGGGGAAGGGAAGGAGAGAGGGAGAGAAATATCGAAGTATGGTTGCCTCTTGTGCGTGCCCTGCTGGGAACTGGCCTGCAACCCAGGCATGTGCCCTGACTGGGAATCGAACCTCGATCCTTTGGTTGCAGGCCTGCACTCAATCCACTGAGCTACACCAGCCAGGCCTGTTTTTGAGTTTTTTAACTTGTAGTTGATTTTTAGTTTCATGCCATTGTGATCTGAGAAGATGCTTGATAAGATTTCAATCTTCTTGAATTTGTTAAGACTCATTTTGTGTCCTAGCATGTGGTCTATATTTGAGAATGTTCTATGTACACTTGAGAAGAATATATGTCCTGCTTTGGGATGAAATATTCTGTCAATTTCAATTAAACCTATCTGATCTAGCATGCCATTGAAGGTCACAATTTCCTTGTTGATTTTTTTTTTTTTTTGGGTCCGGAAGATCTATCCAGTGATGATAGTGGGGTATTAAAGTCCCTTACTATGACTGTATTGCTGTCAATCTCTTATTTTTATTTTTTTAAGATTTTATTTTTTTTTATCTTCAGAGGGGAAAGGAAGGAGAGAGGGAGAGA
Source organism: Sturnira hondurensis (assembly GCF_014824575.4). NCBI lineage: Eukaryota > Metazoa > Chordata > Mammalia > Chiroptera > Phyllostomidae > Sturnira > Sturnira hondurensis. The sequence goes on from NW_028091701.1 coordinate 145,267, forward strand.
AATATCAGTGTATGGTTGCCTCTTGTGTGTCCCCTACTGGGAACTGGCCTGCAACCCAGGCATGTGCCCCGACTGGGAACTGAACCGCGATCGGCTGGTTCGCAGGCCTGCACTCAATCCACTGAGCTACACCAGTCAGGGCTCAATCTCTTTTTAAAAGTCCACCAAGAGATTTTTTAAAAATGTATTCATGTGCTCTTATATTGGGTACAAATATGTTTACAAGAGTTATATACTCTTGTTGGATTGATCCCTTTAGTATCATGTAGTGAACTTCTTTGTCTCTTGTCATAGACTTTGTTTTAAAGTTTATTTTGTCAGATATACGTATTGCTATCCTAGGTTTTAAAAGATTTCCATTAGCATGGAATATTTTTTCCATCTCTTCACTTTCAGCCTGTTTGTATCTCTTCCCAGGTGGGTCTTTTGTAGGCAGCACATATTTGGGTCATGTTTTTTCATCTATTCAGCTGGTGTACATATTTTGTTTGGAACATTTAATCCACTTACATTTAAGCTTACTATTGATAGGTACTTATTTACTTCCAGTTTTTCCTTTATACCTATGTTCTTCTCTCTTACTCTACTTCTTAGAGCAGTTCCTTTAACATTTCTTGCAATGCTGGTGGTAATGAAATACTTTGGCTTTTTTTGGTGGTGGTGGTGGTGGGGGCTCTGGGAAGCTCCTTATTTTACCTTCAGTTTTAAATGATAGCCTTGTTAGATAGGGTAGTCTTGGTTTAAGCTCCTTGCTTTTCATCACTTTGAATACTTCATGCCAATCCCTTGTGGCCTGAAGTGTTTCTGTTGAGAAATCAGCTGACACAGGCTATAGTTTTTTTTTTCTTCACAATGAGAACTTGTATGTTTAATCGAGAACTAGATATGATATACATGCTACCTTTGGCATCAGTTGACATTCAGTAATAGTAATTCTTTTTATCAAGAACAGCATCATAATATGTGACTTATTTACCTAGCTGGTTGCAGATGGTCTGGAGCCAATTTATACATGTTGCCTTTGTATATTTGGGATGAGTGCACAGCAGTCTGACTCTCTAGGTATCTTTCTCCATTCTCTTTGCCCCATCCCTGTCTTTCTCTGCATTTGTGTCTGCTCCAAATCCCAATCTAGGGGCCTGGACTAAAGGCCACCAGTTCCAGCAGCAAAGGGCAAGTCTTCAGGGGCCTGAAGTGTTAACTGCCCAGTTAAATGTCTTAAGGTCTCCTGAGTGGAATAAAAAATGCCACCCAGAGAAACAGTGGCAGAGGAGGGCCGTAAAGGTTAATGTCTTGAGAACTAGCCTGGAGATGCTGGCAGCAGGAAGAAATAGAAACGTAAATACAAAATAAAAATGGATGAACTGATGACCTCAAAGCTTGGCTGGTCCTCACACAGGTGCCAGCAGCTGAGGCTGGAGATGGGGGAAAGAGTGGGCCACTTGGACTGGAACTTCGGAGATGCAGCCTGGCTCCCAGGTAAGTCCATGGTGCAACCAGGTTTGAGGACTGTTGTTCAAGGTTCAAGTCATTTTAGGTGGTTCAAGGACCTGGCCTTTGAATTACATTGAGTTGTTCAATAGGAAAAACATGGGTGTCTCAGGAGGTGCTTGTGAGGATTAAATGTGATGCATTCAATAACTTACTGAAGGCCCGTTAGAAGGAGACCCATTAAATAAATTATGATTATCCATAGCTGCTTAAAATTATGATAGTTTTACATATACTGTTATGGCATATTCTCTAATAAATATTAAGTGAGAAAAGTAAGAAGATGAAAGCCTTTATAGCGTGTCTTCATCGGACAGGGGAGAAGAAGGTAAAGGATATAGTCATGTCTGCTTTTATATATATGACTCTCTCTAGAAGGAGTATTCCTAAAATTGTTATAGTGGTCACCAGTGGGGATGGGAGTGGGGACAGGGTGACTGAATAAGGTGGAAAAATTACTTTTTGACTATACACCCTCTGATACTGCTTCAATTTATCACCATATATTATTTCTTATGGGTACCTTTTGTTGTTGTTGTTAATAGCAGGAAAAAAAAGATCCTCAGGTAATTTGATGCCCCCCAAGTTTGGAATCACCTCATTGTCCACAACACTAACTTGGTCAAGTGTAGCATCAACATTGAGTTTGTGGAGTTCCCAGGTTACCTAAAAATCATTTGAGATACTGTGGCTGGGTTCCCACAAAGGGACCCCACACTCCATCACCAGGAATGATGTGGGGAAATAGCAGAGGTCAAGTCTTTCAAAGACAGTGGCCACACACCAGAGGACAAAGGTAACTTAATGATGTGGGCTCACTGAAGAGTCGGGCATGGAGAGGACGTCAGGGAGTGGTTTAGACACAAAGAAGATCTGAGAGTTCCCCTACTGTTGTACTGCATTGTTTCTTCCACTTCTGTTAACTATCGGGGCTCTCTGGTTATTTTGAGGTCCCTGGACCCCAAACCTGTCAAACTCACCCTCACAGACCATGTATTGCTGGGTGCTGTCCCTGGTGGACTCTTGGTGTCCGGAGCTTCCTGGTATTTGGGTGTCCTGATCTTCAGCCCTGCTGGGGTGGGAGCTGAGTTGGATTGCCTGGGGTCCTGGGATTAGGGACAGTTCTATCTTCATGATCTCTTTCTGGGCTCTTGCTCTCCTTGACTCCCTGGTCCTAACTTTGGGTATCAGTCTTTCTGTGTTCTTATCCTTGTCCTGCCAGAGGTTCCATTCCTTAAAAAGGCCTTCTCCCACTCTTAGAGTTGTAGTTGAGAACCTAGGTTGCTCACTCAAACAGTCTTGTGGGCCTCTGGGAGAAATGGTGCAAAGGAGTCAAGGATTAGCAAATAGACCCCAGGACACTGGGCCAAAGTCTACACCCAATAACTACGAAAGCATTCTGGAGTGAAGCTGTCTGGGCCCTGTCTTGTTATGTCAATAGCTGTCCACAGGATGGGGCATGTGGCCTATGTTAGGGAGTTTAGGGAGTTTGCCCATCTTGTTGAATGTACCTGGTACAGTTAGTGTCCTCAATACCAGGATGACTCTTTTTGCTCATCTGGAAAACACGAGTAATGCCATCACTTACAGGGCATCTGGCCTACTGTAGGGAAGAGTTAGTTGTGTCTGGATACGGGTGGGTCCTACTAGAAGATGGCATGTCTCTGGGGTGCAGATCTTGCTGGGACTTCCATCCAGGCACACATAATCTTTTCTTTCTTTAGATAATCTGCCAGGGGCAGGTACCTGTGCTGAGGTGGGCCATGGTGGGGTCAGGAGAAACAAAGACTGGACTCATGGTGAGGCTGTAGGGAGAATGGTCCTTGCTGTAGACTTCTGTACTAGGGTGGCCCCAGGGGGTGTGCATGTGTTCATGGATGATTGGAGTCCTCATAGGCCTACTGTAGCACCAAATGCTTAGGGAGTTGGCTAGGTGGATCTCTGGAGGCCTAAAAGACAATGGACAAATGCTTTGTATCCTGGAGACCACTGCAAAGCTACTCAGCCTGGTTCCTCCACCTTCCTTTATACTTTTTTTTTGTGGTCACAAATTCTGGGCCAGTTTCCCTTGGATGTGCAATTCAAGGCTTCATGGACCTTGTGAAAGCCCTGTAAGAATTTAGAGTGGTGTACAGAAGGCCCTGGAAAGGAATCAGTGTAACTTTGAGCCAGTCTTGGCTCTTTCTTGAGGTCAGTGGCCATACTGGACTGATTTTCTCCCTTCCACTTCCTTCAAGCTCCATGACTTCAGGCAAAACAAGGAAAACCAAGATATAAATTTATCTCCTGACATAGAAGGGTGAGTCTAGAAGAATTCAAGGACAGTCCATATTTGAGGCAGACCTTATAACTTTATTGTTTCCAAAGTTTCTTGAGTAACTTTTCCCACAATTGTCTCCTCCAGAATAGAGATAGTAAAGCCTCAGTGTTACTCAGCAGGAACCACCTCATTGGTATGCATCAGAAACCATTTTTGTGAATTTAATTAATCACAGTTTACATGGTAATAACCCTTGAAATATTTTTATGGGTAAATAATGGATATTCCCTGCTGTGGGAGAATCCCTTTTTTCCTAGTGTTTACTTATAATTTGTTTCCCACTAAGTAATTAGAAAGTGAGAGTGATACCTACAGTTGTGATAGCATAGAGGTATGATTTTCATTTCATGTATGAGGCCTGGGGAAGGGAGGGTCTTCTCCAGTAGGTGCTTGGTGTCAAGATGGGGACCAGTCCCCGCCGTGACCATTATACTTCTAGCCTTCTTGGTTATAACATGATTATAATTCTATTATATTAACCACCATCATCTCTACCATACCTACCACCACTATTGCCATTACCATTATCACTACTTAAACCAGTTTTTTCACCATCTCACCATCACCACTGCCACCACCACCTTTGCCATCACCATTTTAACATCTCTGTTGTCACTGTCACCAACATCATCAGCACCACCAGCACCAATATCATTACCATCACCACCATCACTACTGTTATTATGACTTAAATCAGTTTTATGACCATCACCTCTGTCATCACTATTTCCATCATCTCCATCATCATTTTCACCACCACCATTCACATCCCTCCATCATCACTGCAGACTTCGAAGCTGTTATCACTACCACCATCTCAACCTTCATTACCTTTCCGTACCTTGGGGATGCTACTCCCCACCACCCTTGGACCCTTGTTCCCCCTCTCTCCTCCTCCACACATTTTCACCCTTAACATCTAATCAATTTCTAAATCCTATTAATTCTATCTTTTGCATGTTTCTTCAGTTATGTCTTCATCTTCCCTTATATTTCCTCAGTTTAGGTCCTCATAATTTCTAAAAAGATCTACTACAAAACTGGCCTCTTTATTCCTATCCAATGCTGTGCTAGATTATCTTTCTCATGAAAATCTGACTTCTGTCATTAGGACTTTTTCTCATTGCCTCATTGTCATCAGTGGTACTCAAACTTGAGTATTACAGAAACCATTTTTATGAAAAACATTCTGTGGACCTCATATTGAGTTAAACATTCTTTAAATGTTAATGTTACTTAATTACTTACAAGCAAAACTAAATATTAGCTCATTATGCATATGCTATGTTTCACTGAATCTAAAATGCCATTAGTTGTGCCCTGGCTGGGTGACTTAGTGGGTTGGAGTGTCATCCTACACAAAAATAGGTTGTGGGTTTGATCCCCAGTTGGGGAGCATATGGGAGGCAACCAATTGATGTTTCTCTCACATGGATGTTTCTCTCTCTCTCCCTCTCTCTTTTTAAAAATCAATAAATGTACCCTCAGGTGGAGATTAAAAAAAATGAAAATGCCATCAGTTGTAAGATGCATTATTTTTTATGTAGCATTAAGAGGAAAAAACGCTGTCAATTGTAATTGTAAGAGGTTGTAAATTTTAAGGTACATCCAATTTCAGAGTCAAAATGTGACAAAAATTATGTTTTAGAATCAATAACAAAAGAAATTAATAAACAACTATATGATTAAAAAATTAAAATCTAAGTACAAGTAAAAGTGATAAAATTCAAATTAATATTATGTACTTAATATGAGAGATGGTGTTTGTTGTTTTGGTGAAACTAAACTGCCACCTACTAAAAATGAATTGCTGTTCTGACACTGGCTTTTTGGGTTCTCCTGCTTCTTATGTGAGTAGTGTGGACATTCAATTCTCCCACTCTTTCATCTCTGAAAAACTGGCATAGAAAGCCATCAATTTGGAATCTGATTCAGGCAGGCCTTGCCAATCAGAGGACTGAAACTCTAGCTACAGTGATTAGTTCAAGGATTAGCACATGACCCAATAGGGCCAGTGAAAGCCCAACTTGGGATTTTTGCCCAAACTACAGGAAGAGAAGCACTTCCTTTCTGTTGAGAATGCTAAGATGATAGGATGTTAGCTGGGATTCTATCTTAGCCACCACTTGGAGAAAGCTTAACTGAGAATGAAGTAAACTTTGCAGGTAGCAGAGCAGAATCAAGAGACAGATATGGAGAGATTTTTGAAGATTTTTGGGCACCTGGATCTGACTGTGCCCGAAAATAACCCTACTGATGGTCTTTCATGAGCCAGAACATACCCATTTTCTAGTTAGGTCAGTTTGAGTTGGGTTTAGTTTTGCTAGTTGTCATAATATAGTATATTAATTCATCCTCTGAGAACTGGTGTAAGAGGGTTCTCACTAGAGAAAGACATTAAACAAAAGACAGACAGGTAGACAAGAAGACAGGTGATCTCTGATAATTAGGAACTTGCTTCCAGGGAAGCGAGTGTGGCTCTTCTTTACAGGGAAGAGCCACACCACCCCTCCTTGCAGATGCTGTCCTTGTGTCTGATGCAGCCAGGGCAGGGTGCCAGCGCCAGACAGGCTGCAAATATTACAAAACATCTGGGGAAAACAGCATTGTTCCCAATTCATGTTTTTGCTTCTTTTCTTGTTTCCTGCATTTTAGCTCTTATTTAAAGCTGTGTTTAATGTTGTAATTACTTTTTAAATCAGTACCACATCTGTGTCTCAGGTGTGTGGCTTCCTTCTCTGGCTGGGCTTGGCGCTGCAAATGAACCCTGACATTTTGGCTGGGGAGCTTCCACTGAAATATTGCCCTAAATAAGTGAAAGGCAAATTAGATATTGGTAAATGGCTATGAATTACATCCACTTCTTGGGGAATTGACTCTTACATCTGTGTTTGGGACACATGTATTCAAGGAAATAATAGCTTTGGAATGAATGTCCAGGGAGGAGGGAGAGCGAGGTTCGGTCTTTCCAATAGTGAAGCATAAAACAGGTGGGGCTTCTTAAGGGATGGTCTTGGAAAGTGAGGGAGTGTGTGAATCCTAAGAAACCTTGCATATGCCTGCTGTATTTGCCAAAGATGGGGCTCCTTAAAGGAAAGTCAGGAGGTAAATTAACTAGGTAAATTTCTTGTTGGATGGAAGTGAATGTTGACATTACCGTGTCCCTACTATGTACTAGGTACCTAACAAACATGGAGAAAATATAGTCACTAGTTTTAGTGACAGTATCCTGGGTACAAATACTAGTTTTGTTACTGTCACTGCTACCAGCAGGTTAACACATGACATCAGGGGACTTCAGTTTCCTGGTGACTTTGTCACTAAAGAACTTCAGGATAGGGAGGGCTATATGTCTTAATAGCAGGGGCTTTGGCACCAGTCTGACTCAAATCCCTGTTCTGCTGCTTCCTGGTGTGTGCCTTTGGCCATCGCTTACCCAACCAGTCCTCAGTTTCCTCATCTATAAATGAGGATCATAACAATAGTTAACTTGTCTTGAAGAGTTGCTCTGAGGATTATATGCGATAATGACTATTACTTAGCATAAATGCACTCACAGAACTGTAATGAATATTATTTAATCTTGTTATCTGCACAACAGTTTTTGTAATAGGATGTTAAAGTTGAGGTTTCAGTTAGGTGCCAAGATAAGACAGATGTGTACTTTCAAAGTGAGGTGGCAACTCACTGTCTGCACATTGTCAAGTGAGATTGTTGGAAACATGTACCACAACTCTCCATCCCCTTGTACCTACTTCAGAAACATAAAAGATTTGAGAATGAGGAGGAGGGCAAAGGATTGTGAGGAAGATGTCTTTATGGTGAGAAAGCTGTCCTGAGGCCTTAGCCCCTCTCTGGTTTAGGGGGTAAAGAACCTGTTTTCTTCATCTTAGATCTAGAGGTGGCTGTGCAAAGTACAGCCTTAATACTAGTATGTGGGGTGTTTTTGTCAGGACAGGACAGGCTTTGTTCAGCAACAAATAAAACCCTCAGACCAATTAAAGGGTGACATGCCTTGTGAGATCCTGGTCCCCTCTGCTCCAAGCTGGACCTGAGGAGCCCACTGCTGGCAGGGTCATGAGAGTCACAGAATGGCTGCTCGCCACTCTCCATACTTTGTAGATCCAGAGTCCCAAACTCTCATTATTCATTTAAACTTCATCTTCATGATGTTCACTATTTCTTGTTGCCACCTGTGCTTTTATTTATTTATTATTTGTATCAGTCAGGATAGGCTGAACTATGCTGTTACAACAATCCTCAAATCTCAGTGGCTCACAAAAAAGGGGGCACATTGCTTTCCTGTGCTGCGTGGCCATCGTGGTGTGGTGGTGGCCCCACTGCACATCATCTTCACCCTGGGACCCATGCTGACAGGGGCAGCCTCTACCTGGCCCATCGCTGGAAGGGAGGAGACAGTATGGTGAACTGTGTGTCTGCTCTTAACACCTCTGCTCCCACTTTATTGAATAGACTGGCTAGTGCAAGTCATGAGCCCAGGATTGAGGGCAGTGGGCAGAAATGTACACGCCTGCCCCAGCAAAGAATGTCAATGATAAAAAGATCTACCACACTACTTTTTAAAAACATGGACTTAGCCCTGGCTGGTGTGGCTCAGTGGATTGAGCACCGGCCTGTGAACCAAAAGGTCATCTCACCTGTTCGATTCCCAGTCAGGGCACATGCCTAGGTTGCAGGCCAGGTCCCTGATAGGGGGCACATGAGAGGCAACTGTACACTGATGTTTCCCTCTTTTTCTTCCACCTTTCCCCCTCTGTCTAAAAATAAATAAAATCTTTTAAAAATGGACTTAATTTTTTACTTAAATAAATTTGAATAAATGGAAAGCCTTTACCTGCCATGAGCAGAAGGTAACCATGAAAATAAATGCATAATGTTAAAAAGCAAAACTGTTCACATAGGACTTAAAATCGTCTTCTGTCCCATCAGTGGTGACATATTGGGAAACAGAGGCTGAGCACACCAGGACTCGAAGGGCATGATGGTTAAAGTCACAGGCTTTGGAGTCAGGTAGACCGTCTAAGAATCTTGGTTCCTCCCCTTTTTGCCTATGTGACCTTGGTTGTCACTTAACATTTCTGAGCTGTTTCCTCTTCTATAAAATAGTGATAATAGAATTGGTCTCCCATGCTTTTTGTTGTTTAACAGAAATGATGTATATGCAGCTCTCAATAAGATGTGAGGTTCCTGGTAATACTCTGATTTGTCGAAGCTTTCTATGTGCTCATCACTGTTCTAAGTGCTGCACAAATATTAAATCATTTGATCCTCAGAAAAACCCAGTGGATTGGGTCCTATTTCTATTTCTAATTGACAGAGGAGGAAGCTGAAGCAGAGGGAGGGAAATTATTGGCCTAAGGCTACACAGCAAGGAGGAGAAGGGCTGAGGTTTTAAGCAGTCAGTATCCAGGCTGCCGACCAATCTGCCATCCTTCCTCTTTCTGCCTTCATGATGGGTGCTATCTGGGGCCCCGTCCAAGCCTCTCATTTTTCTGATTTGGAAACAAAGGACCCAAGAGAGGCGATGATTAATCTCAAATCTTACGGTCCTTTAGTGTCCTGATGCCTAATGGGGTCTCTTCCTGAGCATCCTCCGTAGGATCGGGTCAGCCTCAGGAACCTCAGAAGTCAAGACCAGGAAGCACTTCCTGAACAGATGATGGAGTGGCTGCTGAAAAGCTGTTATTAACTGTGATCTAAGAAGCATGTAGGTACAGAGACCTCCTAGAACATGGATAGAAAACTTCAGCAGACTGGGCTGGGGAGACCCTGTATCAGGTCAGATAAAGCATCAGATCTGGCCTGTGGTTGCAAGCAAGAGAAAGCAATGTATGCAGAAAACACATGCTTTACGGAAAGGGCTTGGGCAACTCAGGGTGTGGGAAACTGCTGCCCGCTGTGGCTGGCCTGGGGTCCAGGAGGCAGGGCATGGTAGTGCTGTCCTCATGGCTTCACCATTCTGTGTCACTTCATTCAAGATTCAAATTCTAGAGAATTTTATTGCATTATTTTAGGTCACATGCTTATCTCTGAGCCAATTGCTGTGTCTAGATGAATGGAGCGCTGTAGTTGGGCATTGCATGTTTGTCTCTGGATCAGGGAGGTTGACCCACCAGAGTCCCCTGGACCAGAGACCAGAGAGGTGGTGTTCCATCAGCAGGGACTGTGCTATCTGCAGGAGCACCTCCAGCCCGCACAGAGCCTCAGAGTAGGCAGATAAGGAGCTGCCTGCAGGCAGGATGGGCCCCACAGCCACAGGGCTGTTCTGCAGAGCTTGGGTGGGTGCAGCCACTTGCTCCACCCAGCAGATGTTTTGTGTGGAAACCAGCCTTCACGCCCTCCTGCGCAGTGGCCCTGCTTGGTGTTCCCAGAGTCCTCCTACTTGGTGGACTTATGATCCACATTTGTTTAGTTCACGAGTACACATCTGAACTCTTCTGACTTTGCCTTCTTCGTTTGTTTCTGGTCCCTCATTTCTTTTGCCCAGTGGCTGTCAGTAGATATCACAGGACCTCATAAAATTCTGATGCCCAGGGCACCCTCCAGATCAATTAAATCAGACCTCCTGGAGTGAGGTTTAAATACCGGCATTTCTCTTTTTATTTCTTCTTTCTTCCTTCCTTTAAAAAAATAAATCAGTAATTCTATACTAATTGCTTTTAGTATATTTTGAATTGTCCATCACCCCCATCATTTTTTTTAGTTTTTTTGCGATATAATTGACATATAGCACTGTGTAAGTTTAAGGTGTACAGCATAATGACTTGACCAACATACATGGTGAACTGATGACCACAAGAAGTTTAGTTAACATTCTTCATATCATATAGATACAAAAAAAGAAAAGAAAAGAAGAATTTTACCACCATCAATGTAAAAGTGTTTTCAATTACCCTCAAAAAATCATTCACTCCTTAGCTGTTATGCCCTAAGCCCTCCACCCCTAGCTGCAGGCAAAAAGTAATCATCTTTCTGTTTCTATAAATTTGCCTATTTTGGACATTTTATAAAAATAGAATCATGTGCTTGGTCCTTTGTGCCTGGCTTCTTTTACTGAGCATAGTGTTTTCAAGGTTCATTCATATTATAGGATGCATCAGTACTTCATTTCTTTTTATTGCTCAATGATATACCATTACATGAACATACCACATTTTATTAATCCATTCCTAAGCTAATAGGAATATGGGTTCTTTCTACTTTTTGGCTATTATGAATTATGCCCTATGCACATTCCTGTACAAGATCTTGTTTGGGCATACATTTTCATTTCTTGTGGGAATTGCCGGGTCATAGGGATGACTTTATATTGAAGTGTTTGAGAAACTGCCAGGCTCTTTCTAAAGTGGCTTCAGGAGGATCGAAAAATGGCGGCGGAGTAGGATGGAGCAACTCCAGTTCTCGTACCCCTGGGAGAAAATCCTGGCAGATTTACTGAAGAACAGTGCAATCAATTCCCCAACCAACAATTCCCCAGCATTTATGAAAATAAGAGACCAGAGACAGTGACACACCAGACAGCTACAGGTCGCTGGGGTCTCAGGGAGGTGAGTAAGGACAGAGGCGGCCAGGCCGGTGGCAGCCGTTGGCTGGCGCCTAAAGACCTTGGAGCTGTGGCTGCCGCAAAGGTCAGGGCCCAGAGGCTTCCGCCTGCGCCCAGCGACAGGGGCGTCTGCCACAGAGGACTCATCGGGACCCTGGCACCTGTGAGTAAAGACAAAAGCAGCAGCAGCAGCAGGGCCGGCTGCCCTCAGCCAGCCCATAACGCCTCGGAGCAGTGCTGCCGCTGCATTAGGGGTGTAGAGGCTTCCGTCTGCAGCCAGTGCCACGGAGGACTTATAGGGAGCCCAGCACCCAGTGGAGCATTGGGCCGGCTGCGGGGTCCTTGGAAGAGCTGGCTCCTTCCCTCACCATCTAGGAGGGGCTGGGTGGCAGAGACCTGTCTGCCTAGGTGTGCAGGGAGGGTGGCAAGGACAGGGGGCCATGTTCAGTTGCGATCTCTGTGGTCGCCAGCCCACCAGCCTGCCACCCCAGGAAATTTGAGAGGAGCATTGTCCTAACCAGTCAGTTTGGGGATTGGGCTGGGCTGAGAGGCACGCTTTCAGGAGTTTTTACTGGAAAGTGGACTGAGGTGTTCTCCTGTGAAGGCAGCTTGACTTGCTTCTCACCCAGCTACAGGACTGGGAAGGACCAATACCAGATCCCATGGGACCCAGGCAGCCAGTCAGGTGGGCAGGCGCCCGCACCCCAGTCTGGTAGCCTGGCTGGTGGGTGGGTGTGCGCCTGGGCCTACAACCCAGCCCACAGAGGGGTCCTGCCAAAACCAGAAAAACCAGATTGGACAGTTTGAAACCAACAAGGAAGGAGGCTTTTATTTTAACTTTTTTAAAAAACTTTTTTCAGTAATCGTATATATTTTTTAATTTTATTGTTGCTGTATCTTTCAGTACTCTGTTCCTCTCCTTTCTTTTTCCCTGTTTTAGTCCTTCTTCATTTCACCCCAAACTTATTGCTTTTTCCTCACTTCTCTTGCCCTTCTTTGTGTCTTTGTTTGTTTGTTTGTTGCTTTCTATACCACTGTAAATACTTCACAACACATCTCTCGGGTCTTAGCCCACTTTACAGGTTCCTGAATCCTATTACTGTAGTGATTAACTCTACTTGCTCACACGCTACGTATATTTACTATTCTTTAGTATCACCTTACTTCAAAATCTGACCACCCACAACCTCACTGCTTTCTAGATACAACTCACAAGCCTTCCCTCCCCAACAAGAGACTTATCTTTGGTCTATCCTTTCCTAGAGGTGGCAAACTGGGTTGAAGATTACAGTTAACACTATATAGAGCCTAAAGATCTTATATCTCTTCTCTACCTGCTGTGACTGTAAATATCATAAAGTACTCTCCTGCTGTCATAAACCATTTTGCCTCCCCCTCCAGCTGATCACACACACACAAAGAAAGGAGTAGGTGAAAGCAGAGAACATCAAGATACCTGCAGGAGACTGCACCACTGAATTTCACAGGAATTCTACCACAGAAGTTCACACCATAAACCTAGGGAGTCAGAACAGATCAATTTAAGAAGCTGAAGCTAACAAGAAGAGTCTCATAAGCAATGGGAAGACAAAGAAACAATGCCCAAATGAAAGAAAAGGTGGAAGTCTCAGAAATAATGTTAGATGAAAGAGAGGCAAGTCAGCTATCAGATATTGAATTCAAAGCACTAGTTATCAGGAAATTCAAAGAGCTCACAATGAGCTACCAGAAACTAGAGGGGAGCTAC